>NC_132900.1:898721-1026221 GCF_030463535.1 Salminus brasiliensis | reverse complement strand
ATACATGCATCAGAAATCAATTGGACTGTGAATCCTTTTCGCTCTTACAGGACTACAGGTAGCAGGCAGGGGTCCGTTCAATATTTACAGAGCCAATTCAATTAAAAGGCGATTGGAAACATCCACTTTCAATACTTGAGCAAAAACTAGCAAATTTCACCTAACACTTCGTCTCTCCTACAGGTGGGGAGTGTAATTCACTTTTACACCACTGTAATAAATACAAATCATGTTTTGAGCGCCCCCTCATGGACGGAACATTCACTGAACGCTAAAGAAGCATGTGCTGTGAGGCGGTAGAGTAGACTACAGGATTTTACGCTGCATTTAGGCTCATTATGCTCAGTGTTAAACACGGATACGAACAGAGCCTCCTGTCTGTACTCAGCGTTCAACTCCTCTGTATCTGCGCATTCTCAGAAAGCGTACGGACACAGACGAGATGGACCAGCACATTCTGAAACCGCAGGGGGGCAATGTAGTCAAATGTTTACATGAAAAATACTTCTTTTAAATCCATTAATTATTTAATTACATTTTCCAAAAAATTATGGCCTCACAGACCACGGTGTGCCATAGTCTTTTTCCAGTAAGCAACTTCCTCCTCCACCATCACCATGTTTGTCAGGAACTCTGACTGAACTACTCTCTAGACCAACACCCACACCAACATAAAGGATGCACTGAAGCATCACGTTCCTTAATAATATGTAAAGGAAGCATAACTGAGCTCATACGCAGTTCTGGAGAGACGTCTCCATTCCAGCCTGGAATGGGAATGACCGACGCTACTGTCCCTATTAAAGTCAGTGTAACGTCTGGGTACAATCAGCATATCTCTAAAGCTCTAAATGCTTTTTTTTTTACTCCAGAATAGCCGATTTAGTCACATCCACCCCAATATAAAATAAATAAATACATTTAAAAAGGACCAAGTAAAGGTGACGCACCTGAAGAGCTGTCCCATGGGGATTCCTCCCTCATGCAGCATGGGAGTGATGATCTCAGCAAGGTAGAGCCAGATATGAGGAATGTCGATGGCCATGTCATCAGCGACCTCCAGAATCTCCTGAAGCCTGAAGAACACAGAAACATGAAACAATCATAACACATTCAGCCTGCATTACTTCTCCAAAACTGCTTTGATATTATTATTATTACAGAACATTGATCAGATCATCCTAATCAGAACACTTAATCAAAGGCTATGGAGGGTCATTAAATTCACACCACACCCCTGACCATCTCTCAGCCTTCACCGCCATCAACCCTGCATCCTCTGCCTTTGCACCGCATCAACTAGTAACGGATATACCCGCAGCTCTAGAGCGCATGAGGTTCCCTGCTGCGTAGGTGTGCTGCATCAGGGTTGATCAAACACTTGTGTAATTTGATGGCTAATGAGGCAGGATTAACCACCGAGTATTAAAAGCTGTTTTAATCACCACCAACAGGCTGCCATTCAGCATATAATTACAAGTCTGTTTTCCCTCATTCACTGATCAAGTATTTTTATGTGTAATTGCATTATTTGCACAGCAGCACCTGCTCTTTCCTGCATCACCAGTAGAGGTCACTGTTCCATACTGATATTTTATGCACAGGATGCTCACAATTTCAAACACCTGCATTAAATTAAGCATCAAGGCCCTAATACAGCTTTCGTTAAGCATTACAGAAATATGACCAATATGCAAATGAGCATCTGTATCATCACATCTGTATATTGTCAAAGTGGTTAAAGACCACTAAGTTAATAAGAATATCATTAATTTAAAAGCTCAACCACTACAGTCTTTATTTCTATGCCTCCTGAGATCCATTTGTAGCAGTCGAGGGATTTTTGTACCAATAACTCATTTTTTAACCACTGTTTTTGCTACTGAGATCGAGCCGGATACGGAAAGGAGTTCTGTTCAGATTTGGTGACCCTGTACCACTCCTTGATTAAAATAAATAAATAATAAAGTCCGGCTAAAAACACTCCTAAACCACTGCAGGCTGAAGGGGAGTGTAAAAGGTGTTCGGCTGTGACATTACAAAATCAATGCAATGTTTTTTAATAGTAATATATACAAAATAAATAAAACTGCTATTTTGCAGTTTTAAGCACGTAAACATTCATTTCTTAAAATATTAAGATTATCTTATGATCTTATAAATAAATTTCTTAGAAAACAGTTAATTTGGAAACCCTAAATTCTCTAATAATCTTCTATGCGCTGTAAATAACCAGGTCCGGGAGAGTTTCGCTGTCAGAAAAACCTTGCATCTCCAGTACTGCAGACTTTTTTATTAATATTTCTGTATTCCCCTATCATGTGATACATCCCTCCACTTGTATGTATTCACTGTATTTCAGTGGTATAGTGGGTTTACTGAGACAAGCTACAAAGCCATCCAAATTTTAACAGAATTAATTATTTTATCAAACTAGATGAAATTGGCTCTCTGAGTGCTCTAAAACTCTCCCTCTGACTTTGCTGATGTGTTTCTAGGATTGGTATAGTATTCCAGGTGCTTGCTAGGGAGGTTGCCTAGGTGTCACAGGTTGTGGATCTGACATGTGCTCTAGATTGTTCCTCTCCCTGGTTTCTGAGTACAGGTGTGTAAGCACATCTAATTTCGGAGCATTGCTACTGGTCTATTCATCAGGAAATTGTCAAAGTAAAACAACCACCAGATTCACACTACAACATAAGCCATTGCCCAGCTCTGTCGCCTACGAGCATTTACAACACCTCATTTCACCAGAAGTAAGAACGACAGCTTCAGTTCCTCAGCGCCATCAGTGTAGGTCAGTGGCCCAGACACGTGGCACATAATAGAGGTCATCAGTGGAGCATGTTCACATTACTTTGTACCGGATGTTAAATTTAACCGGACTGGAACTGAAATGGCTCATTAACCTTTACACTATTGCCTGGACCCAGACATACTCTCCCCCTCTCTCGCTGCTGCGTGTTCATGGGTATTTAACTGCAGACGAGCCGGTTTGGCTGTTTAACTGTCCAATGACGAAACTCAGGCTCGATTCTGCGTTAATTAATTGTAATCTGCTGTTACTATGCCAACCACGTTAATGGTAGAAGCGAATGACTGGAATCCGTGAATTCACCACACCAACTAAAGGCTGAGAACATGGGTTTACAGCCTCTAGAGGTGAACACCTCAGCCATCAACACCTTCCCCGTTAACGGCCCATTAAGAATCACATTACCTTCATCTTCCATAACCTGTGAGCTACGTTAGCCTAGGTGCTCCAGTGCAACACTGACCCCAACATGTCTAGAGAGGCTATTGGATAAATTCCCCCTCAGGTCAGACAACTGACATCAGAGCCTTACCCTTTGTAGTACAGCTCTTTAGGCAGGATGCCAGCGCTGAACAACTGCCGCAGCAGAAGGCCCATGTGCTCCCGGGCAATGGTGCTGCGCTCCAGAGTGGACTCCACACCACTCCGCACGAACACGAAGAGGTGAGCGGTGCTGTTGAGCTCCCGCACACATTGCACTGCCTCCTACAGGCCAGAGAGAGAGCGAGAGAGAGAGAGAGAGAGGAAAAAAAAAAAAAAAGGTTCACCACACACACTCCCAAACTGACCGCACATCATAAATGACCACAAACAGGGCTTATTTTGATTCCAGGTTGAAGTTCCTAACCTCCAGGCATGCCCTCCATTTTGCTGCTTACCTTCAGGTCATTGATGTGGAGATACTCCTCGATGATGGCGGTGGCCTTCTTCTCCACCTCCTCTTCACTCAGAGCCGGTTTGGCTGGAGCAGGAGGCGGCGTTGGAGCTGCTTCACGTTTCACTACAGAAAACGGACAAAGAATAATCAATGTTTTGTCAATAGCAGCACTGAGTAAACTGCTACATACTGCACCCCCACACCAGAGTATATTCAAGACGGGTAAATAAACAACTTCACCTGCTTAAAGCCCATCTTTACGGGCTGCAGACTGACCCAAGTTACTCCAAAACTCAATTGATAAGTGACCAGAAGCTGATTATAGAAACCTACTGTAGACTTCAGGAATAGCACCACCAACAGGTCGTAAGAATTCTGAATTGGCTCAGATGGGGGCGATTTACTTCATTCAGCTCCTACTTGGGCTTTTACATTTAGGTTTTTAAGCCCAGAATGCAAAGCTCTGCCTTCCCACAGTCTGCAGTAGCTGGTCCAGTTCTTAAAAATGATTGGCGGTCACACGTTTCTGAAGTCATTGTTAAATAACCTTTATTTAGATGCAATGGAAGTCCATTTCAGTCTATTAGTTTTATTTTGTATATTGCTGGTTTATAGAGGTCATCAGTAATGATTAATAAATCTTATCCCACTAAAAAGAGTCTGCTCCTCTTATAACGTTAGACATTAAGATTTTTAATTTTCTGATTACTTTCAGTTTAGCTATTTTGTAGGAGGGCTCGTTTGCCTGCATGTGCAGAATCTTTATGACGGCACAGTGCCCTCATGTGGTTTAAGAAGGTACTGTCAAAAGAACAAGACAGCAGATCCAGTTTGTTCTACCACTAGGGGGTATAAACCTGCCCAGATTTTCCAAATTTCCCTATAATATTAATATTACAGAGCCTTTCAAAAATTCTGTAAAGATACACTCAATGTTGTTGTAAAGGGGTTTATCTGTATCCCCCACTGTTTACGTTTGTGTGCCTCCCCCCCACCTCCCTTACCGGTCTCTTTGCTCCTGGCTCGCTCTCGGCTGCCCCGGTCATCAGTCATGCTGGCCACACGGCGGACAGGGTCAGAGGGGGCACGGTTCTCACCCCCACGGGCGCGTTCCTCGTTCTCTCGACTGAAGCTGCGCTTTGTGATGGCGGGACGGTTCCTGTCGATTGCTCTGTCTCGGTCCTCGCGGCTGTCTCTCCGCTCAAACCGGTCATAGCGATCTCGATCACCCCGATCACGGTCTCCCCGGTCTCGGTCACTGCGGTCACGCTCACTGCGGTCCCTGCTGGAACTGCTTCTGCACGGAAGAGAAAAAAAAAAACACAAAAAAAGGGCAGCCCTGTTATAGTAGTAGTAATAATATTATAAAACTTCTTATAATGATGTAGCTAATCAGTTAAGTGTAAAGGAAAGGGATCTGGCATTAAACTTATTAGAAATAAAGGCAACGTCTTCAACTTTACTCCTGGAGGCCTGCACAGCTCAGCTGACTATATACTGTATATTCACCCTCTGAAAATCATTCCACTATTAGTTATTTCCTATGTAAATCTTCAATTTCAGACTTCACTTCATTGACTTTAAGGTGTCTATACAGATGAAATCACCGAACAGTGCCAGAATTAAGCCCTCCAAACAAAAGCCAGACAGCCCCACCCCTCCCCAACACAGCCTGGTTTACTGTCCTGCTCATTCTCCTCAGTTCCTCAGTCCCATCAGTGTAGGTCAGTGGCCCAGACACGTGGCACATAATAGATGTCATCAGTGGAGCAGGCTGTGTGTGCAGAAAGTGAGCAGAAAGGGGGGGGGGGCTTTTATTTTTGACTTGCCTGTGAAGAACCCTGCGGTCAGAGTCCATAGAGGATGAGGAGGATGTGGAGGAAGGTGCTGGCTGCTGAAGTGCAGAGAAACGGTTCAGGGTGCTCGTGGTTGACCGGGCAGAGTCTAAAGGAGGAGAAACACACAAAGGTCATTTCTCATGCAGACGTCTGAAGCTCTAATAAAAGCTCCTCACAAAGCTCTTCACCTAATGGTGATGACCCTGCCTGAGACACGGTTCTACAAGAGTTCTGAGAAGAATTCGGCTCTAGAACCTGCTTTTAAAATCAGATCATTAAAATGGTGGAGGGATACATGCGGCTTTTGGGTGTAGTGCGGCTACAAAAAGTAGTCCATAAATACCTGTATCAGTTGGGATTCTCCACCATTTTACTCTCAATCATTCCATATAAACCTCAGAAGACTCATGTACAGAAGTCCAGTACAGAAGAACACTTGTTAACTGAGTGAAGTCTTACCCTGTTCTGCACTGGGTTTGGCTCCAGAGCCTCCACTGCTGCCTTTGCCCCAGCTGCCCCATGAGCCCTTTCCTCCAGGGGCCAGGAGCTGGTTATTGAAGTCCAGTGCACCAGGCTGTGGAGAAAGGAACAGAAAGAACAGGATATTAAACATGAAAATATTTTAGAAATGAACATTTTTTTTTTTAAATATGAGAACCACAGATATGCAGGAGATGGGATTAAGCACCCTCCAAAGCTGTGTTCATATATAAACACTGGAGAATCAGGTCCAGACACGACCCGGAGTCGCCCCTTCAACTCATGCAGCCGGAGATTTCCCGCGGCAGACGAGTTCTCACTACAGTAAGTGTTCCCTGTGGCTTAGGTTGGTGTGGGGCAACAGATAACACCACTACCTGCCAGTGAGCTACAACACCATGTGGGAGACTGGGGTTTGGTTCCCAGTCTGGTTGACTGTGCTGCGCTACACCAATAAGAGTCCTTGGGCAAGACTCCTAACACTATATTGGCCCTCCTCTGTAATACGAGTGACCTCGTAACTCGCTCTGGATAAGAGCGCCTGCTAAATGCTGTAAATGTGGGCAAGGATGGCACCTGTATAACCAGCTCTACTTGCATTTAGCAGATGCTCTTCTCCAGTGCAACTTACAAAAGGGCTTCACTGTTTCTCAGAAAATACCTTTAGCTAGTTTATATAGCCAAGAATTCACAAATACCTTATCTTTGATACTACTCAACACAAGTCAGTGTGGAGATTTACATTTACGGTATTTGGCTGACAGTCTTCTCCAGAGCGCCTTACAAGGTTACTCGTATTACAGAGCGGGAATTGAACCCCAGTCTCCCACGTAGTGTGTAGGTCACTGGTAGGTAGTGATATCTGTTGCGCCACACCAACCACAATACTCGACACTACACTTTGCTCAGGTACTCCTGGAACAGATGGGTCTTCAGTCTTACATGCTCTTGGTCCTTTACACAGTAAAGGCCTTTCACTGGCCACTGTTGTGATCAGCTGACCTGTGATGTCCCTTACTCAAAATCTGTCTGAAAATCAGTCTGAAACATCGTTCATAACAGCTAGAGGAAAGATCAGGGCTAATCTGCTCCATCTTGAACATCATTTACACACCAAATCGAGCTCTTTTAAAATAGGAACATAAACGAGCCCATTAAACACACACACAAACCCTGCAGGAGGCTGTACCTTGGTGATCTTGCTGAGGCGACTGGTGTCGATGGGTCTGGTTTTGGTGGTGATGGGCACCGTGTTCCAGCCCTCGTCCTGAGGCTGGTTCATCCTGCCGCCAGAGGAGTGGGGCCCCCGGACTCCGCGGCCCTGAGTCGAGTCTTTCTTGGACAGCAGCTGCTGCTGGACTTTAATCTGCTCTCTGTGCTCCTCCAGCTCGGCCTCTTTGTGGATCTGATCAATCGTCTTCGGACCCTGGTCGCCCCTCCTGGGGACCCAGTTGTTCTACCGCACAGGACGAGAGAAGAGAAGTGGTCACACATCTACACTGACTGCTGAAGCAAAGTAACCAATCAAAAAGTGCATTAATACACAGGGGGCAACATCCAGACAGTGTGAAGTATTTACCCGTCTGAGGTCCAAAACGTCCTGCAGCATGAAGCGAATCCTGGAGGACGTTTTCCTCTCCTTTATGATTTTCTCCATCTGGTTGAAATACTGATCCATGCGAGGCTGCGTACACAGTGTTCATTATTAATGCTGCATCAGCAACTAAAGCTATGTGCATGACAGGTACAGATATATACAGAGATATACTTGCTGTTAACTATGCATTTGCATATGCATGCAGCACACAAAAAACATATATATGTATATAATGTGTCCCGAACAGCAAGTACCTCTAGCCTGGCCTTTGCATTTTCACCAAAAAATAAAAAAATAGGTGTGTACTTCTATTCACACACACACACACACACACACACACACACACTAAACTGGACTCAAAGAAATGAAGAAAGAAAGAGAAGCTTTTATTTAGAAACTGAGAGTCCTACCTTGGCCTTCTCGAAGTCCAGGTCTTTGCCAATGGTGGACAGAAGCCTGCAGAGGCACTCCAGGCTCTCCTCATCGTGGTTCTTCAGCAGCTTCACGATGCAGTCGTGCATAATCGGCTCCGTCAGCATCTTCAGCTTGAACAGTTCGCCAATGAACTTGATGTTGCCGAGAGAGCGGCGGCGGGCCTGATCCTTCCCCTCCTCCAGCTCCTCTTTCAGACGCTGGCGTTCCTCGTCCTGGAGAAGAGAGCAGACTAAGATTAAACCTCTGCTTAATAATGCTGTAGTGTGCAACGCATGCATTGCTACTCGATTACTGAGCCACTACAGCACAGCTGCGTGCAGGGTGAAGGTGGTCAATTTAATATAAATGAAAAGCTCCAGCTTATCTTCTGAACTCCAGCAGAACACACTGGAGAAACTGTACCTCCTTCGCTGCATCAAGCTCCTTCTGTTTCTGCTCGAAGATCTCGTCGTCATCCTTGTCCTTCTCAAACTCCTTCTGACAGCGGTTGAGCAGCAGTTTACGGAAATTCACAGTGACTCCCGGTTTATCTGTGGTGGGGACTTTCAGCTGGACGGGACAAAACAAACAAACCAAGGTTTTAGAGCTGTTGTAGATCTGATGCACAAACACACACACCCCCTTAAGATCTCTCAGATCTGCAGTGCCAAAGTTAGCAATGGGTACCATCCAAAACACACCCGAAAAAAGCTGTGAAACCTGGTGGCTCTGTGCTATGCATCACTGCTGAAACCATTAGGAGTGGTTTTACAGAGAAAAATAAATAAGAAAAAGGCAGAAATAAATAAATAAAACAGATTTTGGTGGACGCATGTTGATCGCAGCTTTACTGAAGCCCCTTTATTCAAATTTTTATTAAATTCTTAATAAGTGTGTTAAATGCTTCCCCTTTTTCTCCTAGTTAGTTTGTAGCTCCCCCTAGCACTAGCAATGCTCCAGACATTAGGAGGGACGGGAGGCTTACAGAGTGTGAGCTGCTGGGTTCCTTGGTAGACCCGTCTGTTTAAGGGTATCGGTATTTACTCATTACAGTACACAGCTACAGTCACACACACAGCTCCTCAGTTCCTCAGTCCCATCAGTGTACATCAGTGGCCCAGACACGTGGCACATAATGGAGGTCATCAGTGGAGCGACACACACAGACACACACAGACACACACACACACACAAAGGAGAGGCACCAGCAGAGTCACTCACCCCCATAAGGCAGCGGCACATGTTTGCGTAAGCTACAGAGAAGTTGGGTTCAGAGATGGCCTTCTCGAAGACCAGGTCAATGACGCCCTTCAGCCTCTCCTCCGTGTCGATGGTCAGCTCCGTCACCTGCTTCATCAACTGCTGGAACATCTGCGGGGTCAGTTTGTTGAGGACGCTGCGGACGCGGCGGAACAGGTCCTGCGTCTTCAACGTCTCCGGGTCTTCTTCCCCTTCTGCGGCACTACGCACACGGGTCTTCTTCGCCGCCGGCTTCCACGCCTTCTCTGCCTTGTTCAGCTGGATGTCGTCGTTCAGAGACACGCTGGCGATGATCTTACGCGGCTCTTTGCGCGGACCCTGCTGAGAGCGGCGTGGGCCGGGGGGCTGCAGAGGAGGCACAAACACAACCTATTTAAACATTTATAATGACTAAATAATGACTGACGGTAAACCAAACGTAAATATGACTGAGGAAGATTATTTCTTTAAAACAAAGTATACAGTATATGGACAAAAGTCAAAAGTATTGGGACAGCTGCTCATTCGTTGTTTCTTGTGAAATCAAGGGTATTAAAAAGAGTTGATCCTGCTTTTGTTGGGAGTAACTGTTTCTACTGTCCAGAGAAGAAGACTTTCTACTAGATTCTGGAAGAGCATTACTGCGAGCTCCAACACCATCATTCCAGAGAACACAGTTCTTCCACTGCTCCACAGCTCAATGCTGGGGGGCTTTATATCCCTCTAGCCCACGCCTGGCATTAGGCAGCATGGAGCCAATAGGGTCATGATGTTTCTCTGTCCTATTCTATTGGCAGTACTTCTCCACAGGGACTAGACAAGCTGTTAGGATAGCATTTGGATAGCACTGCAGCAGCTAAGTGACTCTGCATTTAAAGTTATCATTGGTTCATCAAACATCAAATTAAACGAATAGATCATTACATTTATATAAAATAGAATACAGCGTAACTTACAGGGCCACGTCCACCTCCACCTCCACCTCCACCTCCTGCAGGCTGTCTGCCCAGGTTCGCGAACGAGGGTGTGAAGTCCGGGCCACAGTTCATCAGCCGACTGGGGTCCAAGGGCCTTAAGGGAGTTTTATTTGCCTATAGAGAAAAGATAACAGAGGATGGAGCGACGTGCGGACGACAGCCACAATTTAACTGTACAATAATAAACAGTCTGTTTATGGAGCTTCAACACTGCAGCAAAAACAAAGGACCAGGAAAATGGGTTGTGCTTTTTCTGATGTTTGAAAGCAAGTTGAAATGCAGAAATTAAAGATTGACCCTTAGGCAAGATTACATATGTTTAAGTATTATTTATTTATTTATTTAAACAGCCAAACAGACTGTAATAACATCCCATCCTTGCTAAGCAGTTTGTCCAGTTTTATGGCTAATTTTTATTAGAACCTTTCATATGCATCAGTGCAGAAGAGCCAGTCCAGCTTATTGTGTGTCAAATGTTTAGGATTTGGTCTATAACTGGCCTTATCCTTCTGAAACAGAAGCAGTTGCTCAGTGCTGCAGAAGTACTTCATAAACTTTACTGTACTGCCCAACACTTTCTAGGCGCAATCCTGACCTTGTCCAACACAACGTCGGAGATGTGCGGCAGGCCTTCAGGCTTGTGCATGCTGGCGCTGATGAACTGGAAGCGCAGCAGGAACTCCCGGTCGTAACACTTCTTCTCCTCTGGATTAATGGGCTTCCAATGCTCTGCAGTCGGGAAAGACAAGGATCAAAATCACTTCAGTAAAAGTTCAACAACAACAATTTCCATATACTCCAAAAGCCAGGGCTCAGAAACGGTTCGTAAAGAGCAGCGTAGAGGAGTTCTCCATGTGCCTTTTAACTGCCTGCTGCTCAATAACTTGGAGCTTGGATTACTTTGAACGACTGAATCTATTAATGTGAAGAGAAGACCTACATGAAATGTGGCACAGGTAAATGGAACGGCGCAGAATTAGAAAAGCAGTCACTTTCTATATTTTAATGGGGGAAATTAATACATTTAAAAAGAATAATAAAAAAAAGTACATTTATTTATTTATCTTTTCCCCCTTAACCAAAAGGTCTAATTTCAGCAGACTCCAGTTTTTAAGTTTCCACATTTTAGCAGAGCGCCAATTCAAGAGTGAGGGTGCGTGAACCAGATGGGGAGACTGGGCTTCAGAGTTTTGCTGGATTAATCCATTATTCAATTTCCAAATTAAATGCAATTTCCCTTCCTGGGATCAATAAAGTATTTCTGATTCTGACTTAGTTCATCAACCAGTAAACGCTGGTTGTTCAAGCTTAATCGTATTTGGGGTAAGAGCTAAAGTACAACCTATAAACAGTGGAACTCTAAATATCAGGATTTAAAGCAGAGTATTGAGTATTTAAGTCAGAGCTGGTATCGGTACTCTGTGTCGGCAGATACTTAAAAATCTGGTATCGGAAAGGGAACAATTAGGTCTCTGTGTATCCCTAAAAATAATAATAATAATAATAATAAAATTGATGGATCAAGTTGAAAATTGCTTACTGACTGTACTTAATATGACAGAACATATAAACAAGGGCCTGGTGAGCCTTGTCCCAGGCAGACGGCCCATGGTTTAGGCAGTGTTTTAGTGGAAGACCTTCTCTCATTTGAAAAAGCACCTATACACTGGAGTAGCCAGCCTTATTAGCCTCATAGCTCCAGTGCTAAACTGAAGTTTAGCTGCTTTACCCATCACACAGGACTACATTTGTACCAAGCAATATTTCTAGCTGAATCACTTTGGAAGGGCTGGGATTTCAAGAAGCATCTCACCTTCTTTATACTGGTACTTCTGCTCCACAGCTTTAGACGCCTCAGGCTCTATATTCTCCATATCCAGCTTGTCCTCCTTCTCCTCCCACGTCTCCTCGGACTCCTCAGCAGCCGGAGCCGGAGCCGGAGCCTCTGCAGGCTGGACTGGAGCGACTACAGGTTCAGGAGCGGGTTCTTTCTTCTCAGGCTAAAGAATGAGAGACAGAACGTTCCAGAACAATTCAACACCAACCACATTAACGCACCTCTACAGTCCCTCGCTACAGGACACTGCGTTCTAGGCATCTGATCTCAGGATATACCCTTGGGTATAGCAGGGTATAGTCACTCACTCCATCACTCCTGAGAAAAGGTACAGACCTCTTTGAAGGCATCCAGGAGATCTCCCACATCTTTGTTATTCAGATCCTTTAACTTCTTTTTCTTCTTTGGCACAGTCAGGACAGCTGGAGAGAGAGAGAGAGAGAGAGAGAGGATACAGTCAGAGGCTTTCCAGAGGACAACCTGACAAACTTTACCAGAAACTTAAAGCCCACAAGTAAAGTCTTGACCTCAGGAGATCTACATGAGCTCAAAAGCACAGCTGACAACCTGAGGTGTCTAAAAAGTGCCCTATAATATTCAGGTGAGCATGGTGCTGTAGTGCTTGGAGAAACGCTGCACACACACACACACACACTACTTATTTAGTATTTGAGATATATATATATATATATATATATATATATATATATATATATATATATATATATATATATAATTATTTGTTATATGTACATATATTTACACACTATTTATACAAATAAATAAAGTGTGATTATACATACACATTCTCCCTCTCATATATATATATATATATATAAAGACAGAAGTATTGGGACACCTGCTCTTCTAAAACCAAGGGTATTACAGAGCAATGCCACAAAAAGCAGAAAGCAGGATCAAAGTAAAATATCTATAGATGTTTTTCAGTTGGAAACAGGGGGGAAAAAAACCCCACACCACTAATAATCAATAATTCCTACTGCCACACTCACACCCTGTTTAATCAAACATCAATGGAGTGCGTGAACACAAGCCCATCATTAAGACACCAATTAATGGACGGACGCACTCATTACCTTTATAAAAGGCAACCTGATCATCATCTTTATCATCCACTGACAAATCACACCAATATAGTTGATACAGAAAAATCTGATATAATTAATATAATAGAATCACCAAACTGCACTGCATTACTGCAGGATTAGCGAAGAGTTCAGACTTGACTTTCTAAAAAGATGGACGCCCTCACCTTGCATAGTCGTCTCCTCAACAGGAACCTCCTCTGCCTTCACCTCGACAACCTCCGGTACCTCCGGAGCTGCGGGGGCGCTCTCCTGCGCTGGCGGAGCCTCAGGTTCAGCTACGGGTTCGGCACTGGCCTCTGGCTTCTCCTCAGGCAGCTCTTCGGGGTCCTGTGGCAACCCGTTGGGCACTGGGACCTGCTCGGGCTGCGCGGTGGAGGATTCCGGCTCAGGTATTTCCACCTAAAAAAGGTGGGGGACACAGAAAACCACATCAGGACGACGGACCTCGAGTATCAGATGGAGTCGGTCAATATTGATCAGTGGGAACAACTGTCCCACCCAAAGCTTTCACCCCCATTACCTTTAGGGGAGCAGTGGATGTGGCCTCAAGAGGAGCTTCCTCACTGCCATTGGTTGCTGGAGCGGAAGCCTCCTCAGTGGGCATAGCAGGAGCAGCAGGAGCAGCAGCTGTAGGTGCAGGTGTAGGCGCAGGGGCGGGGGCCGGGGCGCAGACAGACACAGGCGCTGCCGTTTTGACCAATGGCTCTGGCTCCTTCTCTACCGGCGCCTCAAGTTCCACCTTCTCTGCCTTCTCCGGTGGCTGCTCCACGGGAGCTACAGGAGGCTCTTCAGGCTCCTCCTGAACCTTCTGAGGTGGAGCCTCTGGAGGAACAGGAGCATCCACACTGTCGCTCTGTTTTGGCTCTGGAAGAGCAGGACTGTCCGCTGGAGCAGGTGGAGGAGACGGAGACGCTGCAGCATCAGCGCTGACGCTCTGAGGCAGAGGAACTACAGGAACTACAGGAACCGGCGTAGCGCTCAGAGGCGGAGCAGGCTGGTGGTCCGGAGCAGCTTTAGGCTCGGCAGCAAGAGGAGCAGCGACAGCAGCTGGCTCTGGCGTCTTAGACGGAGGTGGAGGAGTCACGGAGGCTGCTGAAGGAGCCACGGGCTTTACGCGGTCATCTGAAACAGCAAAGACATGCAGTTATTCTACTGCTGTTCTGTTCTCAGGAGGACTGGTTCCCCTCAAAGTTCTTCTCCTTCTTGATCTGATGTGTTTCATAGGCTTATTTTAAAAAAGGGTCAGACCTGGAGGTCTAATAAAGCTGCTTTGTAAAGCATAAATTTATGCATATATTTTTTTAACAAATTTAACAACCATCCATTAAGAGTCCCACTCAGTGTGCAAGCATTCAGATTTACAGAGCGATCATGCTAGCTGTTGTTTTGATCAAACTAGACCTGCCAATTCTGAACACATCCTAAAAACTCACCAGGGCGGATCACGACAGCAGCCGATGGCGGTGCAGTTTCGCCGTTAGTCTGCACTGGTCCTCCCATCTCCGGGCCTACAGACTGAAAAAGACCAGAAGATTGAAAACACACACACACACGTAAGTATTTATAAAAACACTCCAGGAAAACGTAAACACACAACGCCACCAGCGGCGAGCTCACCTGAGGCGGCGTGGGCGTAGACGCAGCTCTTCCTCCAGACATGATCTCCTCTGTGATGTCTCGCCCTCCCTGATTCGGGTCTCGTATTCTGATCTGGAGGGAAGAGGCAAGAAAGTACTAATGAGGATAAAACCAAACTGTATAGATGCAAGTAGATCACAGGGAGTCATACAGGGCCAGAAACCACATGAGGAAATCTATCGGATATTACTAGTGGTTGATATGGTGGTCTTCAGAGAGGCATTAGCTTCCATTATTTGTTGAGGCTGTTCACTTGGCTCAGAAATCAAATTCTAATCATTTTAAACAATTTTAACTGCATACAAAACGTGACAGCCAGCAATTTATTAAAATCTGCTGTTTAAATACTAAAAATCGTTCTTTAAGCATTTCACAAAGTATCCATGATAATTTGTACAGATTCCCATAAAATCATCATCATATCACCCAGCCTTACATTTTAAGTGAGCTGAGCATTGAACTACTTTCCATTACCTGTTTGCGCTCCCTTTTGTGTTGTGGGGGCGGTGCTTGCTGAGGGGGCGGGGCCTGCTGCGGCTGGGCAGGGTTCATTATAACAGGTGGGGTGGCTACTTGCGGCTGGAACTGTGGCTGAGCAGGGTAATAAGCTCCAGCTGGAGGAGAGATCAGAAATACTATTATTAGGTACAATCCCAATTTAACTATAAGTTTATATACACACACACACACACACACACACACACACACACACACACACACACAGTCAATCTAAGCAAAGTCCACAATGCAGGGTTGCCCAGCGCTCATTATAAACTGTGTGTGCCAGCACCTTTAGAAACAGGGTTGTTCACCACCTGCACCACAGATTCATCCACATGCAAGTGGCAAGGTCTGATTTTGAGAGGCTTAATCGTCGGATTAAAATAATGGTGGAAATAAACTGGATCATAAACAGCTATTAGAGAGAAGCATGCACAAGACGACCCACGACTAACGACGCATGAGGCAGAGCAGTACTTCTGGCTAATTTACACTCCTGAGGCGGCGTGATGTGTGTACACTTAGCGCAATACTGGCGAACTGAACCACAAGTCTGAAGGGTTCAAATTTGAAAGGGGAATTCCACCAAATTTCAAAATGCAATGCTGCCTCATGAGCCTTTGGAGTCGAGGGTCACCGTGGAGGTCACGGCAGCAAAAAGGGCAGGTGCATGCTCCAGGAAAACAGAATTTAATGGCAAAAATAAAAATAAATAAATAAAAACACAAGCAGCCCTGCGTTCCAGACTCACCAGGGTAGCGCTGGGAGGTGAGAGGAGCGGCGTGCAGAGAGATTCGGCCGTTCTCTCGGCCCGAACCTCTCCCCCCACCCCCCCGCCTCTCCCTCGCTGCTAGAGAGGCCTCTGAACTCGGTCCAGAGGGAAAGAGAGCAAGAGAGAGACACAGAGAGAGGCCGAGAGAGAGAGAGAGAGAGAGAGAGAGAAGGAATGAGAGAAAGAGGGCAGGAAGTGAATGACAAGATACAACAGGAAGCACGTATTAAAAGCACCATGACGTTAGAGAACCAGCAGAGAGAGAACCGGCCACTGGTGAGAGATGGTAGACTGGAGAAATCTGACCTGGGGTCTGCTGTGGCTTAATATAGACTCTTACCATATGCAGAACTATAATCAGGGTTTGTCCCGGAGTAGAAGCTCGTAGCTGGGCTGGCCACAGAATACTGCTGGGCCTGGGGAACGTATGGAGTACGGTACTGCAATTCAGAGAGAAAACAAAGACGGTTAAAGGCTGAAAGAACAGAAATGAGTCACTCTCTAAACAGCAGCAGGTATCATTTAAACCTCGGTTTACCATCAGCTGAGCACTAAACGCCTGTTTACGACTCCTGTCAGGGCTCAGACGATTTAAGGGACGCACATTAAGGCTTCATTAATATTCATACAGCTGTCTGACTGCTCAGGCACTTTCATTTGTCGCATTCAAATGAGGGACCGTCTTTAAAACTGCACAACGAAGCAATCTCCACCTGTTTGTTTAACGAGACATCGTTTAGTCTGCGTTTTTCCAAATATGTCTAAACACTGTCCCAACTCCACCGCAGCAGCTAATGGACGGCTGTGCCGACAAACATCGCTCAAGAGTGATTAGGTAAGAGAGCCATCTACCCTCCAGGGGAGAGGATGGCCAATTGCGCTCTCTGACCGGCAAAGCGGCATGGCTCGGGATCAGACCTTGCGACCCGCAGCATTATCCCCAACTCCTCTTAATCCATCAGCCAAGACAATCAGCACTGTGATTTTTTTTAATTCTCTGACTGAATGTAAAAGTAAAAACAGCTAAAATTATTTAGAGTGGGGGTTTGGGGTGAAACTGGTTCTAGATAAGCTCCCCCAGTCAGAGTTGTGGTTCTACAGTGGAGGTTCTAGATAACCTCCTCCAGTCAGAGCTGTGGTTCTACAGTGGAGGTTCTAGATAAGCTCCTCCAGTCAGAGCTGTGGTTCTACAGTGGAGGTGAAGGGAAGCAGACGTCTGAAGCTCTACTAAAAGCTCCTCACAGAAAGTTCTTCACCTAATGGTGATGAAGACGCTGCCTGATGCCTGAGACACGGTTCTACCAGAGTTCTGAGAAGAGTTCGGCTCTAGAACCTGCTTTTAGAACCAGATCATTAAAATGGTGGAGGGATACATGCTGCAGGGTGTAGTGCGGCTACAGAAAGTAGTCCCTAAAGAAAACTGGATTAGATCAGATTCTCTATTCACTATTTTACCATCACATATAAAACAGTGGGCAAGTTTCTTTACAGTGAGGCAGTTTCACGCCAAACCCGACTCCGGCTGTGGAGTTCCCCTTTAAGCATCTCTATGGACCCTCACCTGTCCAGATGGGATGAAGTATGCTGGGCCCTGAGAGTTGGCGAACTGCAGCTGCTGCTGCTGGATCATCATCATCTGGGAGTTCGGAGGGTAAACATGGGCCGGCGGCACCGCCCGGGGTGTGCTGCTGGGGGGCACCCGCGGGGCACTGCTGGGCAGGTTGGGCCGATTGTGGAAATACTGCTGTAACAACAGAAGAGAAGAAAGGGCTTTTTAGGAAACTCAACTATTTTAAAGGGTCCATATGCAATATGCTTTCTTCCATGGGAAGCTGCAGGGATCCATTTAACTCCCAACAGCCAAGAACGGAACAACGTTCAGCCTCTTTCCCAACATCATATCTCCAATGGCGCAGAGAACGGGCAACAGCAGAGAGAATGGGCAGGGCTAAAGCACTACAGGCTGAGCAGGTGAGGCTAAGGAGGCCTTTTTTCGAGCCTAGTTTGCATACATGGGCCGAGGTCTAAAAGTGCAGTGCTGTAGGTCTTGGGGAAACACTGAGATAAACAAATATGATAAAGTCAAAGTGTGACCAAGTGGGACGCTCACTACCCTTTTATAATCAGGACAGATTACACAACAGACACACTGACTCAGCAAGAGCCAACGGTCCACACAGTCTGTTCAACCACAAGCGCTGCAGATCGGCTTTAACGACTCCTTTAACTTTAAAACAACCTAATAGGACAATGTGACAAAGGCCCTTAACGGTCCTGATGGTGACTTATTAATTATTAAGAATTAAGTGGTCAAATTCATTTATTAGCCATATTGTCAGGTATCCCACACCGTCACTGGGCGATGTTTAAAAGTTTTGAGAAACCCAGCAAATGAACAAACCCCACCCTTGCAGGCTACAGCAGCGGTCCTTAAACACCCACTGTTTAGAAGTGGGTGCGTCACAGAAAGGGGCACAACCAGCGCAGGGCTATGAGCCTCAGGGATAGGGACCACTGCCCGTATAGTCCATTTAAGGAAATTAAGAAATAACCAACTCATTTACATAGCCACACCTCTTCTGCCTACCAGTCTAGCCACACCCACTCATACTGTAGTTCTGCAGTTCTCACTGGAGCGCCTTTCAAATGAGGCACAGCTAATCAGAACATAGCTCCTGAACATCAGCGTGTTGACATGTGGGGATAAAAGCATGTAAAGAAAAAAATGACAAATAAAAAAACATGTAAAAATGACCATTTAAACTACGACCATGACCAAGCTGTAGACTTCATACATTATATTAATACAATAAAACTATAAATGGCTGTATAATCTACTACATCAATATCAGACACAGGCACGGTCAGTTTGCACTTGGATATAATGTGAATTTGGCAGGTTTTTTGTTAAATGGACCAATAGAAAAGCTCCAAAATGACTTAGAATATAATCTCTATCGCACATATACATAAATCCAATATCCGTGCATCCCTACTCAATACCACTGTAATATCTAGGACCCGATCAGTCTGTACAGCTGGTCACCCAAGTTTAAGGCACCCATAATCATTCAACACCTCAAAGATCAAGAGAACACTGATCCAAGATCAGGTCTCCGCCCATGTAATCTTATTCAGTGCCATTTAAAAGGCGCCCACTGATTAAAGATCAGAATTCATACTGAGAAGTTCGACCACATTATATCACAGCCATCTCCTCAGCAACGGCGCCACCATGCTGCAGGAAGGAACGACTGCAGGCACACAGAACACAGAGCGACCGTACGGAGCGCAGCGCTGCTCTGACGCCCAGACACAGAGGGAGGGAGAGACGGAGGAGGAAAGAGATGAAGTTACCTGCAGTGACCTGAATCCACCCTTCAGCCGCACCACACCAGAGGAGGGAGCGCGAGAGCGAGAGAGAGAGAGAGAGAGAGAGAGAAGGAGGCAGAAAAAGGGAGCGAGAGAGGAGGACATGAAGCAGCCGTTAATCAGTTAGCTGTTAGCAGCAGCACAAATAAAGCAGACATGAGCACAGTGTGTTGATCAGGCAATAAGAGAAGCACAGTGAGCACAAACAGGATCACCTCAGACACAGGAAGGGAAAAGTGCAGATGCTGGATCTACATGTGCATGACAACGATGGAGCTGAAAGTCATCGGCATTAACAAACTGAAGAGCTGCTGACTAATTCTTACTGGACAGTTTCCATCCACTGCGTCTGTAGCGTACACGCCGTTCTCTTACGGTAATCAAGCGTTCTCCTAAACAGTCAGAAAGCCTGCCATATGGACGGAGATGGATATGGCGGGGTTTATAAGAGTTATGGGTGAGGACAAACAGAGGGAGGGATGTAACTGTAAGAGTGGGGATAGTGCCGGGTAGGAGCATGAACGGTGGTGGGAAACGGTAGTACGGACGGTGAGGAGTGAAGGTAAAGGAACGGATGGTGCCAGAGAGAGGGGGAAGGGTATGGATAGTGAGGAGTAAGAGTATAGGTATTGATGTGACCGGTATGGGTAAGAACATGGATGGTGGCAGGTATGGGTAAGGGTAGGGGTATGGATGGTGCTGGGTACAAGTAAATGTATGGACAGTGCTGGTATGAGTAAGGGTATGGATAGTGAGAAGTAAGAGTATAGGTATTGATGGTGATTGGAATGGGTAAGGATATGGATGGTGAGTAGTAAGGGTACGGATGGCGCTGAGTATGGGCAAGGATGGTGCTGGGTACGGGTAAGGGTATGGATAGCGAGGAGTAAGAGTAAGGGTTTTGATGGCGACTGGAATGGGTAAGGATGGCGCCAGATATGGGTATGGATGGTGCTGGTATGAGTAAGGGTATGGACAGTAAGGAGTAAGAGTATAGGTATTGATGGTGCCTGGAATGGGTAAGGATATGGATGGTGAGTAGTAAGGGTACGGATGTTGCTGGGTACGGGTATGGATAGCGAGGAGTAAGAGTAAGGGTCTTGATGGGGACTGGAATGTGTAAGGATATGGATGGTGAGTAATAAGGGTATGGACAGCGCCGGATATGGGTATGGAGGGTGCTGGGTACAAGGGTATGGACAGGAAGGAGTAAGAGTATAGGTATTGATGGTGACTGGTATGGGTTATGGGATACAGATGGTATTGCAAGGGTGTAGACGGCACAGGGTATAGTTAAGGGTCTAAGGACGGATAGTAACCGTGCAGCCTCCGAGTCTAAAGGTTTTCTACCAGTTCAGGGAAACGTGCTGAAGTTGTTCACTGCAGCGGAGCAAACGATACAGACGCACTGGAATACGGACTGTAACGATGGGGCTGAAGCCTGTCCTGCTCTTATTCACACAGATCTGCATCCGAACGGAACACTAGGCTCAGTGAAAGCGTTAGTACCTGTTGATGTAAAGCACGCGGCCCTGGAGCGAACTGGCGGGACAGCAGGAGAGAGAGAGAGAGAGAGAGAGAGAGCGAGAGATCAAAAACAGAGACCAAAAGGACATCGACCCGAATGTGCACGCCCACCCAAACACTCATACACACATACACTCCCACCCACACCCTCAATCACATGAAGCAACAAGTTAGAGCAGACATTTAGCTTAGCCACAAGAAGCTCTGAAGTCTGTGTGTGTGGGTGGGGGTGTGTGTACCTGTCTGGGCTGCGGTGCAGAGTTCATTTGTGGTGGGGGTCCAAAGACAACAGAAGGGGGCTGGCCAGGGGGGAAGGCAGCCTGTCAGTAAACAAAAGAAAAATGAACAGGGGCGGTCAGAGCTGAAGACAGGCTGTTGAATCATCCGGACACATTCTATTTTTATCCCTTGTAGCACTTGATCTTGCATTAATCTCCAACTAAAATAATCTTAGTAAACTTTGCACCTAACAATTACAAATAAATAAATAAAAAGGGGAACTAAAAGAGCCCCTAAAACCAATACGCAAGGATAGATGAACAAAACCCCTAAGATAAAAATAATAAAAAGTATCATAATACATATCAACTTGCCTTTCTCAGATTTTACACTGTTTTTACACCATAACAGTTTCTCATCTTATCGCAGGGTACTGAATCGTGACCCCTGTAACGTGATCTGATACAGTTTTTTGGCCAAAACACAGGCCTAGGTTTTAACATCACTGTTAAAAGTGATTACAGTAACAATCAACACCACATGTTCAATTATTATCAGGGATGCACCAATCAGATACTAGGATCGGATATTGGTCCAGATACTAACAAAATTAGCTTGATCAGGTATCGAGCTCAACTCGATTCTCGCACCGCCGGTATTCTAGGCTTCATAACTCTGGATCAGAGCAGCCTACAGATGCGTTACACATCATAGCAAACAGCAAGTGTGGTGCCCTCAACCAGTCATCATCTCTCAGCACGCAAGCCTACTGGTCTTTCACATCAGGAAGCCCCTCTTCTGTCTCGCAGACTTCGAATTTCAGAATAAAAGTCCTGAGCCCAGACAACACTGAGTCGAGGTTCAGCACAGTTATTAATCTAGTGACCAATAATCAGACATTGGGTTCATTTGTATCTGTTAATTTGTTATAGTACGTTTTATAAAGTAAGTAAAGTAATGCCTTAAGTCTCTCCCACATGATGATGATTTATTAATTTAACAATACGCTAAGTTGATGTACCGTATCAGTATCGGAACAGAAAAAGATGGATCGGTGCATCTCTAATAATTGGCAATCTCTAATCATCTAGGCAAGTAACAATCTTAAGTAGACAATGTCATGGTCAGAGTAGCGTTTAAAAAATTATCATTTTAAAAATAAAAATAAATAAATAAATAAAAATGAACCAAAACGAAACACTGAAATTGATTGATGGAAGAATCAGAACACTATGGTTGTCTAAAGCAGTGTAATTAAAGCAGATATGTACTCTGCAGTAACTTAAGATACCTTAAGTCTCACCTGTGAGAGTCCAGGGGATGGGGCGGGGTGGGGGACAGAGGGGGGTCCGGCTATAGGCTGCGGCGGTTTATTCATTTCCCGTGGTTCTGCATGAGGGGGCCTCGGACCTGCCTGCCAAACTGAGGAATTACAGCATGAGTCAGCAAACGCCTTCACATACACACACACACACACACACACACACACACACACACACGAGAAGATACAGCGCTCAATCATTCACACTTCAGGCATTTAGCAGAAGCTCTTCAGAGCGCTGTACAATATAAAGTCAGAGTGGATCCCAAGACACACAACACTCAACTACACTACAGTGTGCCTGAACGCCCAACAAATCAAGTTAGACCAGTACAATCATAAGTAGAGGTTGACCGATATATGCAGCCGATATATTGTCCATCTAAAAAAATGAATAAAAATATCAGCATTGGTCGAGATCAGTGTTTAGTAGCACTGATTTAAAGTCAGGCACGTCTGCGGGCAGCCCGTGTTACTGCCGATAGATAGAGGGTAGAGTGAAGACGACTGAAATTAAAGCAAATTCCTTTTTATATTGTTCTGTAACATTAATATAAATTTCCTTCACTCAGAAACGAGGGGTTTTCTGCTGTTAGATTTTTAATGTCAAGAGCACTAAAATTTTTATAAAAGTTTTAATCACAGTTGGTTACTTGGACTTTTTTTTTATATAAAAATGCTGAACGTTGTGTTTGCAGCACGTTATATTTTCCAGTTTAATTGATTTTTTTATAATAATGGTTCAAGTGGTTCAGTGTTCAGTAAATGATTACGTTCAGAAACGTTGCGCATCCACTTACTATTAGTGTGACATTTTAGCATGCAAAGCAGAAAAGTCTAGATTTCAGCCCAAAAAAAAAAAAAAAAAAAAAGATAATATTGGCAGCACATAATCGGCCATTGGCTGACCCTGACCTCTAAACATTGGCATCTGTTATGGAAAAACTTATCAGTCAAGTCAGCCTTAATAAAGCACAAGACAAGTGCTGAGTAAGAGTGTGAAGACCGTGAGCAACACTACTGCTTAGACACCCAGGGGAAGCTCGTCCCACCACTTAAGCCTTGGGTAAGATACAGCACTGTCAGCAGGTTATAATCGACTGAGCTCACACTTTCCTCACTGATTACTACCAAAAATAAATAAATAAATACACGTAAATAAATTAGTTTTTAATAAAACAAATTATTATTAAAAATAAAAACACTGCGATGAACCGAACACGTCGCTCACGTTACTCAGGGGACGCAGAGTGGAGCCATCATTTGTGCCACTGGCCCAAACATGGAAACCGCTCTGGGTGAGGTCATGGGTGGGAAGACCGAGTCAGCATGGTCTATACAGACTGCAGAGGGAGCTGAAGGCCAGCCTACATACAAGACAGATGCTAGCTGGCTTCTTAATCCCTATTCGGACGGGATTAGTTTTACCAGGGGCGGTGGGGTAACGTAGTATCGGATATGGAGATGGCAGCGGCCGCTCCATTTACACACTGCGGTCACCTCCAAAAACACCCAGGCTGACTACCTACTTACAGCAATAATGACATTTTAGTGTGAAAATGAGCAGCTACATGTATATAGGCTAAAGGCTACGCTAACAATGACTGTGCACCTCTGAGGTGCCCTTTGGGTCGTCTTCTGGATTTGACTGAGGTTCATCACATGACCCGTGGTACGACCATGCATGACTAAGCGCCTCCATACTGGGGAAAACTCATAACCCCAGGTTACTTTCTCTACTTCGCAGAAATAGAGTCTGGTGATAATTACATAAGCCCACCTCCCCAAGTCCAACTAATCCCGCCCAAACAGGGCTATACACAAACTCCCCTTCCACCTTAAATAGGTCCTGCCGTTGCACACAGGTACTCACACCAGGATGCAGCTGCTGCATCATAATCATCATCATTTAAGGTGGAACACAAAATTAAAACAGCCTAAAAAACTGCATGTTTCATTCTCAATTTTCATTGGCTACTGGCAGAACCCATTCAGATTGAGTCGCTGATCAGGATACACTACTAGACTACACTCAGAACCAGACGCCTGATCTGAAAAGCAATCGGAGGCCCCTCAGAAATCTGCTGGAGACTAGAGCCAGCCAGCCCAGACTCAAGACTAAGACCCTGGGCTTTAGGAGCCACGACAAGGGCAGGAAAAGGTCTAGACGCTCGTCTTCTGTGCACCTTTAAGAAAGGCGGGTCGAGCGGAGCTGTACTTTGATCATAAAGGGCTCTTGGCACAGATTCGTTTTTGACCACTGCCATCAAGTCTGGAGGGGCTGGACCATGCTTTGCTTTCTAGGCAAGCGTCAGAGTTCTGAATGTGATGCGGGCAGCAGCTACAGGAGGCCGCCGAAGAGGACGCAGCGGAGGAGCTGAACAGCTCTGGATCAGCTGAAGGAGCCTGATGGTACGTATATAAGAAATCAGCTGGATGGGAGTTAATGACAAGAGACTGAACAAGCACTCATCTCAGGAAGGTCTACCATGCTAATAACAACTGACTGTAGAGAGAAAGGGTTATGGGACGCTAAAAAAGGGACGAGCGCCGTGTCTGCAGTACCTCTGAATCCGTTCTGTAAATCTCAGGCTCTTAGCAGACTCTGGGTCAGCTTCTTCTGTAGTGTGCCCTCTCTTCAAACCACCTGGGGAGGGAGGAAGGGAGCACAGGTAAATTCACCAGCAACACCTTTAAACTCACAGGACAAAAACACTTAAAGCGACAGTCTGGGGTTTAATAAATAAAAAAATCTAAAATATGATCAATCGCTGATCTACAACAGGAGTTGCTAGGCTAACATTGCTAACAAACACTGGACTGCTACTTAGAATCTCAATACACTAATCAGATCAATCAACTGAGTGAAATTAGAGTTAATTTTAATAATAATTAATAATAAATCAATGGAACAGTGAAGTCAGACCCGATGTGTGTGTGTTATTTTTATGATCGTGATAATAGAATACAGCAATTAACCCATAGTTAAAAAGGCAACTAACTTAAAATAGACATTAGAATTGCAATATTAAAAAAAAAACTTTAGCAACCCAAGCCAACATACCAGCTCAGAAACTAACGTGAACACAATGGCCAAGACAGAGGTCTGCAAGCTTAGTAACCATGACTGGCCTAGGTATAATCATAATACTCGAGACGTACTACCCCACGCTACACTGTATTTCTCATGGTACAGCCCCACTTGGCCTTGTGTGTCTATTAGTGTTCACTCACTACAATACCCAGCAGGCCTGACGTCAACACGACAGTGATCCAGGATTTCTATTGGCCCATTCACCACCTTCACACAACATTAAATAGAATTAAAGACTGGAGTTTAAATAAGACTAACGGTGCAATTAGCTGCTGCAAGTCCGACTGCAGCGTGTGGCAGCGAGGGCGGGGGTCCGCTGTCCCTTCTGATAACAGGACAAACCCCACCCTCAACACTAAAGGCAGACTAACACCCACATCCCATCTGCATAATTTCTAAAAGTTTGTGGACACCCCTTCTAATACATGATGCACAGATGTGTCTAGTCACTGTAGAGGAGAAGTACTGCCAATAGAATAGGACTCAAGACCCTACTGGCACCATGCTGCCAAATAATGCCAGGTGTGGGCTAGTAGAGGGTTATAACACCCCCCAGCATTGAGCTGCGGATAAACGGTGTTCTCTGGAGTGATGGTGGTGAAGCTCCATCTAGTACTTTTGGGATGAGCTGGCTGAAGGCAATCAAATCCTCACAGCAATGCTCCTCCTCCAAAATCTAGTAGAAAGTCTTCTTCTCTGGACAGTAGAGAAAGTTACTCCAACAGAAGCAGGATCAGCTCTTTAATCCCATTGATTTCAAAAGAAACAAGGAATAAGCAGGTGTCCCAATACTTTTGTCCTCAGTGCATTTATCAATAGAGAGAAACTGACTAGAACAGCATGTGAAACTGAACAGCCTGTTCACTGATTAACACATTCTCCTCCCGTCAGCGACCTGATGAGGGTCAGTGTGGACGGCAGCTGGGCGGCTGGGGGCAGGAGCCGAGTGTTTGAGACTGAAAGGCCATGGATAGTCAAGAACCGTCTGCCCTCATGACCCCCAACACAAAGGAAAAGTGGCTAGCTCTCAGCTCAGAGCTTTCTGATCCCGACAGATGGCCAACCAACTCCTTCTGAAGAGCCTCAGAGGCCCTGTGGAGCGGCACTCCATCAGAAGAGCCTGTCGGAACAAAACCTCGTATCTCAGATTGGTAATTCTACCTGGGAGAAGGGCTAGACGCCAGGGTGTAGCTCTGGAGCCTCGTGACCGTGTGTCACTGTATAAAGGGAGCACCATGCTGCCCTGGGTGTTGGATGCACTGCGATAGCTTCTGGGTGAGCGTGTGCAGCAGGGTTGCGCAATACTGTTTCCAGCATCACTGATAAACCATAAATAGTTCAACTATAAATTGGTGAGAAATGCTCGGTTCTAGATAAGCTCTCCCAGTCAGAGCTGTGGTTCTACAGTGGAGGTTCTAGATAAGCTCCCCCAGTCAGAGCTGTGGTTCTACAGTGGAGGTGAAGGGAAGCAGACGTCTGAAGCTCTACTAAAAGCTCCTCACAGAAAGTTCTTCACCTAATGGTGATGAAGACGCTGCCTGATGCCTGAGACACGGTTCTACCAGAGTTCTGAGAAGAGTTCGGCTCTAGAACCTGCTTTTAAAATCAGATCATTAAAATGGTGGAGGGATACATGCTGCAGGGTGTAGTGCAGCTACAGAAAGTAGTCCCTAAAGAGAACTGCATTAGTTCAGATTCTCTATTCACTATTTTACCTTCATCATCATCATCATCATCATCATCATCATTCCATATAAAACTCAGAAGACTCGTGTAGCTGCACTGGTGGGTTTGGGTAGGAGGTAAATTATGGGCTGTATCTGTGTTGTAGTCATGGCGACCGACGCCCGCTTCCATTCACCTCCACTGTGAAAAAGTCAGAGGGGGTCAGTTTCTCTACAGTGAAGCTCAGAATCCACCGAATCAACATTACGAGACCCAACAACCAGCCAAAGGAGAACAGCGGTTACCCCTGGTGGCATCGTCAGATCTTCACCCAGCGTGACTCTCCAGAACTCAGCCCAACCATCCATCCACCCCATCCCCCTAAACCCATACCCCAACAATCCCACCATGTAAACCCATCAACAGACACCCAATCTCACACAGTGCTGTTCACTCACACTGCATGTCCAAATGTTTGTGGACGCCCCTTCTAATGAATGCATTCAGCTACTTTAAGCTGCACCCATTGCTGACACAGATGTGCAAATGCACACACACAGCTTGTCTAGTCCCTGTAGAGAAGAAGTACTGCCAATAGAATAGGACCCTCTGGAGCAGATCAATATCATGACCCTATTGGCTCCATGCTGCCTAATGCCAGGCGTGAGCTAGAGGGGTATAAAGCCCCCCAGCATTGAGGAGTACCAGTACCACCATCATCATCATGACCTTACTAGCGAACACTCTTGGTGCTGAATGCAATCAAATCCTCACAGCAATGCTCCTCCAGAATCTAGTCTTCTCTGGACAGTAGAGATTTCTTAGTTACTATTTCAGAAGGGCAGGTGTCCCAATACTTTTGTCCATATAGTGTACTCACTCAAACAGTGGAACCTGGAGAAATTAGGCTGCTCTCACACACACACACACACACACACACACACACACCTTTCCTGTTAGCATTAGCAGCTCGTGGCCATATGGCAGCTCGTGCGCTGCATTTTAGAGGAACCTCGCTCGTTCACCGCAAATCCTCGCAAGTCCAACCATTTAGAACTTAAACTAAATCCTAAACCACGACCTTAAACACCACGGATCATTTATCTTCACTAATATTTCATCAATCAATCAATTATTAAATGATCAAATCTACTGAGGCCTGCTAACCAGGCCCGCGAGCGGCAGCTAGCAGCTAGTCAATGACCCTCAGCGTTTCTCGCCGGTAAAACACCAAAATAAAAGCACAAATACTGAAGAAATAAATAACAAACAATTCAGAAATCGATTATTTATCAATGTATTTGTTGTAATATTGGATTCCCGGCTTTAACTGCGCGGCCTGAGCAGCTACCCGAACAAATTACAGCATTTTAAGAGTTTCAGAAAAATCCCGAACAAAGTGAGTCGATTCACAAACGCATGAAACGCAGAGACAGTTTTACATAATAAAAGTCCCGCTGGGTCTGTGGCTCATTTTATTTGCCAATAACTGAAATCAATAACTGCCCCAAGCTTAATAATCAAACAATCAGCACTGATTCTGAATTTAAGAATAAAATGCACAATAAAATAAATCAATCCAACGCAAATAAAAGCCTTAAAAGCCAAACCGACATTAATAAACAAGTAAATAAGTTAAAATAACTTCAAGGACGTGGAGAGGGAGAGGAGCGGGCAGAAAACCGAGCTGAATTAGGCTGAATTCTGATGATCTGATGGATTAAAGCAGTTAAATGGGAATGAATGAGGTTCAGCTGTGAGTTTTTGTGTGTTTTTCAGCTGCAGGAGGAGAAGCTGCTGAGCTCAGGCCCAGCCTGGCCCTCATGGTTCTGGATCAGCTTTAGCTTTAGCAGCATTAGCAGAGGCGTCCGGGATTAACGCTACTCACCGTCGTGCGCGGAAACTTCAGGGCTTTATAAAGTGAGAATCGCGTCTGTTCCGAGCTTAACTTTCAGCTTTTAAAGCAAAAAGCGAAACCTCGTCTTCGGGTCCCGGTGAGAGTGGCGGCGAGGCGCGGGGAGGTGCTGTCCAGCTGCGGTCACTCTGCTGTTAAATCCCCTCCATCAGAGGTTTATAAAGTGACAATTTTGCAGCAAAACTGAAGAAATGTCGGTTCGGGAGAGACTACACGCTCGCCGAGAATCCGCAGGCTGAGCCGCGGGGCTGCAGGTCCATGTTTAAGGCGCGGATGGTGGCGGATTTTTACCGGTTTTGTGGAGCGGCGTTTCGGTGCTGCGCCGCGGAGCGACACCCGGTACACAGCGCTCCCCCGCGGCGTGATAAAAACACTGCAGCCGGCAAACTCTGCACCCCTAGGACCCAGAGGTCAGGGGCGGCCGAAGAGAACGCCGGCTCTTTACACACACATTATTATTTGTTATTTATTATATATTCTCATTATTGTTGTTGTTGTTGTTGTTGTTGTTGTAGACCTCTACTTGTCTTTGTCAATATGGCATATGGCGTTTTTTGAATTCATCATCGTCCTCTTGTAATAAGACAGCTGTAAAATCTGGAATATTTGCTCTAATTCTGTTTTTTGATTGATTTCTCTGTGAGTTTTACTTTTCTTCTGTTTGTTGTTTTCACTTGTTTGTTTGTTTGTTTGTTTGTTTGTTTCTTTTCTCCATTCTCCACCAAAACTGTATTTATTTGTAATCATATAATCAGAAGAATTTCATTATGCTCTGATCTGAGCTAATAAAAGAATAATATAATGACTTGTTTTTGCTATGATTGTTGTACGTGCTTCAGATTCAATGGAAAATTATTACTATTATTATTATTATTACTATTATTATTATTATTATTATTTATTAGGTATTATTTTATTTAACATGCCTTTCCATTCCCAGTACTCCCGGAAGAAGGCCAGTATTCCCAGTTTATCTACTCAGTCCTTCATTAAAGTGAAGGAGGTGAGCTGCTGTTCACAGAGAAGATCATCACCCAGACCTGTGCTCTTCTAACCAACATCTCAACTTTACTGACCAACAGCACACTCTGACCACTGACTTTATGTTTATTTGGGTTTATTCTAATGTTATATAGAGTTAATTACAGGTAGACACTCTCACTGACCACTGACTTTATGTTTATTAGGGTTTATTCTAATGTTATATAGAGTTAATTACAGGTAGACACTCTCACTGACCGCTGACTTTCTGTTTATTTGGGTTTATTCTAATGTTATATAGAGTTAATTACAGGTAGACACTCTCACTGACCACTGACTTTATGTTTATTTGGGTTTATTCTAATGTTATATAGAGTTAATTACAGGTAGACACTCTCACTGACCACTGACTTTATGTTTATTAGGGTTTATTCTAATGTTATATAGAGTTAATTACAGGTAGACACTCTCACTGACCACTGACTTTATGTTTATTAGGGTTTATTCTAATGTTATATAGAGTTAATTACAGGTAGACACTCTCACTGACCGCTGACTTTCTGTTTATTTGGGTTTATTCTAATGTTATATAGAGTTAATTACAGGTAGACACTCTCACTGACCACTGACTTTATGTTTATTTGGGTTTATTCTAATGTTATATAGAGTTAATTACAGGTAGACACTCTCACTGACCGCTGACTTTCTGTTTATTTGGGTTTATTCTAATGTTATATAGAGTTAATTACAGGTAGACACTCTCACTGACCGCTGACTTTATGTTTATTTGGGTTTATTCTAATGTTATATAGAGTTAATTACAGGTAGACACTCTCACTGACCGCTGACTTTATGTTTATTTGGGTTTATTCTAATGTTATATAGAGTTAATTACAGGTAGACACTTACTATGTTTATTTGGGTTTATTGGGTTTAATGCTGTTTTAAAATCAGTTGATTTAATAATATTTAGGGGATATTTTAGGCTGAGTAGTGAAGGTGTATATAAAAATATAAAAATAAAAGTCCTCTGGTTTTACCTGCGGTTATTAGAGTAACAGTCTTAACACAGAGCTGCTGGATTAATAAAGAGTGCAGGACAGGAAGCTCTGGGGGTGCAGGATTTATCCAACGCGATTTATAGCACACCACCGAGCAGGAGTGTATCCGGGTTACCCTGCTCGGCGCTGACATTTTTATCACATGCTGCGGTGGCGCTGGCAGGCAAAATAAAAGTCTCCGTCAGAATTCCAGTCAGAGGACTCTCATCAAAACCAGGACCAGCGGACAGCTGAGACCATTAACCACAGAGTCCTGCTTTTTATACAAAATCATCCAACACAAAACACACGTTTATACGCCTTCTGTCCCGGTACTGTCCACATTTCAGCAATGAAGACATGGGGTGCTAAGTGTCCACAAATTTGAAAAACAATTACAAATATATTTTGACTAAATATAAAAATTTCCATTTTAACTGATCTGACTGGATCACTGCGATCACTGCAGTACATTTTGTAAAGGCACTAAAAGCTAAAAACAACAAGCAGCTAAATTCTGAGGATTTATCTGAAGAAGACAGATAAATAGATGGAGGTGGATAAATGTAAAAAAAAAAGTAAGCATTTTGTTTTTATTATTGTGTTTAGTAATGTCTAAGCTTGGAGGTTTCTTTTGTATTATTAGTCTATTCTAACTAGCTGAGGTTTTTCTTGGGTAAATAGCAAAGCACTTTGTAAGTCGCTCTGGATAAGAGCGTCTGCTAAATGCCGTAAATGTAATGTAAATGTTTTCTTTAACAATTAGAATATACAGGATGTACAATCCTATGCCCAGTCCTAGGCTCAGCGGTTAGAGCGCCGGGATGTCGATAACAGGGTTGTGGGTTCGATTCCCGGGCTCGGCAAGCTGCCACTGTTGGGCCCTTGAGCAAGGCCCTTTACCCTCTCTGCTCCCCGGGGCTGGAGTTGGCTGCCCACCACTCTGGGTGTGTGTGTGTACTCACTGCCCCTAACACGTGTGTGTGTGAGTGTGTGTGTTCACTACCAGATGGGTTAAATGCGGAGGACACATTTGGCTGTACAGTGACAAATACGTGCACCTTTTGTACCTTTATCTGTGGTACTGCACACTGTACTTGTTAACTGACTGATGTAGGTGAAGCAGTTCCGTTGCCAGACTTTTATTTTGTAATTTCCAGGCTCGCTCTTAGATCATGTGGCTTATTTTAATCATCCTAGCTTTAGCTGGGCCTCTGATTCACCTGCAGACCTGAACACAGCTCCGACAACAGAGCCGAGTCCTCTCTCTGAAGCCAGTTTCTCTGATTTAAAGCCTCTTCTGATGACGTATCGTCAAGGTGGGAGAAACCTTATGGCTCGATTCTCAGCTGGTCTTTGATGGTCGAGCTGGTTGAGAGGCTGGTCCTTCAGAAGAAACCGTTCCCTGTACTGGTATGCTAGCTGGTTAACCAGCTGTTGACTAGCTTAGTGTGTGTCGCATTTTGGTCTTACTGGTCAACCAGCTTGGTGATGCTGGTCTTGCTGGTCAACCAACCTCCAGAGCGACTTACCCTTAATACCCTTATCTAGTTTCTACAGACTAGAGTCCAGAAGCTCCTCTAATCTTAGACTCTCCCATGGCCTGGCATGAACCCCATTACTACTGTACTAAAAATACAGGTGCCAAAAGGGGGATCTTTGGGGCGATGCCAGTGGTTTTCAGAGGTCTTCGGTGCAGGACAGAAAAAAGTCTGGACGCTTGTCTTCCATGGATCTTAAAGGATGGCGGGTCGGACCGAGCCGTACTTTACTCAAAGGTAAAGGTGCAGGTGTCAATGTGTCATTTAACCCATCTGTGGTAGTGAACACACACACACACACTCACACACACACTAGTGAACTAGGGTCAGTAAGCACACACACACACACCCAGAGCGGTGGGCAGCCAACTCCAGCACCCAGGGAGGAGAGAGGGTGAAGGGCCTTGCTCAAGGGCTCAACAGTGGCAGCTTGCCGAGCCAGAGTATCGACCCCAGACCTCTAACCGCTGAGCCACCACTGCCCCCAGAAAACGGGGGAGAGTGTGACGGCATAACCAGAAATGATGCAGCCGAGAGTCCCACATTTGGGGAATTCTCAGGGGTCCGGAGTGCAGTGGCTGAGCCTCACCCTGGGTGAACCACCGTCTTATTCATGGGAGCTCCCCGATCCTAGTCTGAATAAACTAGATAAGGGTATCTTCTGAGTGAACAGTGAAGCACTGCTGTCAGTCGCTCTGGAGAAGAGCTTCTAATAAACGCCTTCAATGGAAGAGTAAATATGGATGGATGTTTGAGACTAATAATAATAATAATAATAATAAGGGCATTTTATTTCATCGTTCGTCAACAAAACTCAAGTTTCAGGCCTGAAATGTGTCTTCAGCTTCAGTCCTGCAGTCAGAGGTGTGCTCCTGGCCAACCTTGTGAGTCTCAGTCTCAGTGACACTCTCAGAAACACAGGGAATATTATTTATATGTTTTTATTTTAAACAGTGTTGTGATAAAGAATGGAAAACCAGTAACGTCAGAGTAAAGAGTGATGGGTGAAGCTGGAACGGATGTGACAGGGGTCTGAAATCAGCTCTGGCGGCTTTGACGTGTCTCTGTGATGATGGAGCAGTCTGGTCACCCTATGCTTTCTGCTGGCAGGCATGGAAGGTGCAGGCCCGCTCCAGATCTGTGGACGCAAACAGAGATAGCTGTTAGTAATAGTTACGCACTTACTGGCCTCTTATGTAGCTCCTCTAGAACATCCTCAGGGGTCTCATACACTCATGCCAGCACCTCACACACACACACACACACACACACCACAATGTACACTTTCAGGTCAGTATAATGAATCTCCACCTCAATAAGATCTGGTAAGTCTGGTGGTCCTACGGTGGTCTACCTTATTGCAGGTGCAGTTACTGTTATATATGGACAGGTGAGCATTTTTACCTGACATACTGCTGGCACACTCTCGGAGAGTGTCCATGGTGCTCAAGTAGGCGGCTCCTAGAAACTCCCTGTAGCCCTTTTTATCGGAGACCTCTTTGAGACATTTAGTGGAGTCTTTGAAGAGCAGGTTCTTGCCGCCTTCTGACTGGAACATCTTGAACTGGGGTTCAGAGCCTGAACTGCCAAACCTGGCCTGAAATGCAGAAGAACATCCAAAACTCAGTAAAACTCTATGCAGATGTTAAAAGGGTGGTGATGTGTACACAAAAACCTCCACAATATGTCCAAATGTTTGTGGACACTGCTTCTAACAAATTCATTCAGCAATGCTACTCCAGAATCTAGTAGAAAGCCTTCTTCTCTGGACAGTAGAGACAGTTACTCCAACAGAAGAAACAGAGACTCTTTTAATACTCGTGATTTCAGAAGAAACAGGGAATAAGCAGATGTCCCAATACTTTTGTCCATATACTGTCGCTTACTAAAACAGCCTTAATGGGGAACTCCACTGAGTTGTTTAATATTTCTGCACACCTCACCGAAAACTAGTGGATGATTCTAAGCTGGTCTTTGATGGGCCACCAGCTTGGTGATGCTGGTCATGGTCTGACCTGGTCAGGGTTGATCGTGCTTGTAGAGCAGCTAAACCATCCTACTCAAACAGAAGCATACCCTATACTGGCCAAGAGCTAAACTGGTCAATCTGCTCAACCACTTCAGCTGGTCTACAGACATGTGAGGTGGAGACACAGAGGTGGAGGCGGACATGCACAGGCCGCTTTAAGGTGGAAAACGAACACTGTTAGCTCACCTGCTGCTCCTTGAGGACGGCCACCACGTCACTACGCGACTCTGGGCGAGTTACAACAGCATGAGCTGGAACCTTGGCGAGGTTACACTTTGCGAACTGTGTGACTTCAAAAGTCTCTGTGGGATGAGCGGGGCAGATCAGACGGTAATCTGACTTTTTCAGCTTTGATGCCCACTGTGGACCGTTGCCTACAGAGAGAGAGAGAGAGAGAGAGAGAGAGAGAGAGAGAGAGACAGGGACTGTGTTTAGCACTGAGTTTCTTTAGACAGGAAATGGAATACGCTGTTCCAGGACAGAGGACGGCCCGTGTGCAGACTCACCTCCTGTGTTTTCCTCTACAATAGTGTGCTTGATAAAGGCCACATCACCACCACCCTCAACCAGACAGCTGTAAGAGCAGAGAGAGGATCAGACACTCAAACGCTACACCTTCATCAGATACCAGCTCTGCAGACATCAAAGGATCCACATTTAATTTACTTCTTGTAGTGGGTGGAGCTGTAAGTTGAATGGGTGGGGCCAATCTAATGTAGAATAAATGGGCTGGGATAAACTGCTGTAGGCTGAATGGGTTTGGCTAAATTTTTGTAGGTTGAAAGGGTGGGGCTAAATTTATGTAGGCTAAATAGGTGGAGCTAAACTGCTGATGGTTGAATGGGTGGGGCTAAACTGCTGATGGTTAAATGGGTGGGGCCAAACTGATGTAGAATAAATGGGTGGGGCTAAACTGCTGTAGGTTGAAAGGGTTTGGCTAAATGTATGTAGGCTGAATGGGTGGGGCCAAACTGCTGTAGAATAAATGAGCTGGGATAAACTGCTGTAGGTTAAATGGGTGGGGCTAAATGTATGTAGGCGGAATGGGTGGAGTTAAACTGCTATTAGTTGAATGGGTGGGGCTAAACTGCTGTAGGTTGAATTGGTTTGGCTAAACTGCTGTAGGTTGAATGGGTGGGGCTAAATGTATGTAGGCTGAATGGGTGGAGTTAAACTGCTATTAGTTGAATGGTGGGGCTAAACTGCTGTAGGTTGAATGGGTTGAGGTAATCTGATGTAGGCTGAATGGGTGGGTCCAAACTAATGTAGAATAAACGGGCCGGGATAAACTGCTGTACAGTCAGTGGGTGTGGCTAAATGTATATAAGTTTAATGGGTGGGGCTAAAGGGCTGTAGGCTGAAAGACTGGGTCTTAAGTGCTGTAGGATAAATGGGCCCAACTAAAATGCTATAGGCTAAATGTGTGAGGCTAAGCTGCTGTTGGCTGAGGTATAGGATAAATGGGAGGGGTAAACTGTTTTGCATAAGAAGGTTTGTAATACTTGTTTTCACGTATATCAGTCATACCGGAAGGCTCCAGCATAGCCGTAGTAAAGCTCCTCTGCACTGGCCTTGCACTTGACCTCCTCGCCCCCAACGCCTTTACCACTGCCCGCGCACAGGGCACACAGGTTGGACTTCGGATCGGCACCAGGAGCACAACTCTGACTGAAGAACTTAGCTGTGTGGGAAACAGAGAGACAAACACCAATCAAACACACAGCAAACGCCAGCGGGAGAGGTCACATGACTCTGCAGGGCGGCGGAATTTACTGGAATATCTAAATCCAAACTGTTCTGTATCACCAGCACCTACACACAGCTTTACTCCAGTGACCTTTTCTTTTAAAGCAAGTCATCATTTATATATTTAACCAATCTTGTCTTTTCACTTATTTTGGGAATAATTATGCTGATATAATATGTTTTATTAATTTTTACTGATGCATGAATTTATTGGACACAAAGTGATAAAACGAGCCTTTAAAACAGAGGCTAAACTATTTAAATGGGCCTGAATATGTAAATATACTGCATCTAAACGGGCTGTTTTTTAATACACAGCCTATATGGACACTGTTTACTACTTAGTAATTAGTCTTTCTAGTCTTATATAGAAATAATAAGACGTGACATTACTAATTGAGGCACATAGAAACAATAAAATCAGTGAATTTACTTGAATAAAAAATACAAACACGATTTTGTCTTTAAATGTTCTTACCTTTGACAGTAATTCTGATGATATAAAACATTTTCTGAATCATTTAGGGCTAACTTAAGTAATTAAATAAAAAAAAAGCCAGTAAAACTCACAGAAGTCACACTCTCCAGTGCCCTTGTGGATGAGGCCCATGGGGACGTTCCAGCCTGCGGTGCGGCCCAGGCCGGTGTGGCAGGACTTTTTACCTTTCAGTGTGCTCCAGGTCACTCCCGAGTCCTTCCGCACTACAGCCACCGCATAGTAGGAGGGGTCCTCTGAGGGGGACAGTAGGGTTAGTCGCATCTGCATCTGCTTCTCTTAGGCGCTCATAACATCCACATCTGTATATGGATCTGAACTGTAAGTGGGCGTGGCCTAAGCCTGAATTTAGTCATCTCCAATTTCCCCCACTGTCTAGGACAACGCCCCCAACTGTGGATGTAGCTACTTCAGTAGGTGGAGTACAGAGTGAAGGTGGAGAAGATAAGACTTACCAACATCAGTAGGGCACGTATCTGAACCACAGCATGGTACTGTTGAAAGAGAGAAAAGATGAACAGTTAGCTAGTTGTTATACAGCCAATTACAGCCAACACACTGTGCCCTCTCCTCTGCCCGCTGCTAGCGTCCACTCATACTTAGCCATGCTGGCTATGTTAGCATTCTGGAGGGATGGTCCTGAACAGTTTACCAATCTGGGCACTAATGGTACTCTAGTACACAACTAGGCTCACTCGCTCTCTCTTGTGGGTTGTGGGTTCGATAGCCGGGGTCGGCAAGCTGTCACTTTTGGGCCCGTGAGCAAGGCTATTCACCCTCTGTGCTTCCAGCAATGGCTGCCCACCGCTCCAGGCATGTGTGCTCACCGCCCACTGTGTGTGTATGATTGATAGTGTGTGTGTGTGTGTGTGTGTGTGTGTGTGTGTGTGTGTTTACTGCACTGATGGGTTAAAGGCTGAGGCCAAATTCTGTCATCTGTGTCCGACACTAATGGAACACATTTCTTATCCAATCTATTGCTTGAAGCTAGTTTTGGCCCAAAGGTGGTTTAAACACCTGAAAGGTTTGAGTGCTGATAAGTGACATCACAATAAAGGGGCGTGGCTTTTGGCTTTATTCCCAAGCTAGCAAGGCCACAAACACCGTCACCAATTTTTACGTGTGTTACGAGGTTTCCTCTAAATAAACCTCATTTAGAACATTTAGAACGGTCCAGTTTCACTTTCACTATCCATGTGTCAGTGTGCTGCGTGAAGATAAGCTAATGATACTCACGACTGTACTTCTCCACCATGGCTGGTACCAGACCACATTTGCCCGCAGAGTACACCTGTCCTCCATCGATGGCCATAGCGTCAGCCTCTTTACGCTGCAGAGAGAGAGAGAGAGAGGGAGAAAGTAGTGGTTAGTGAGGTCAGGATGTTGGATGAACACCACCCCAGCTCCTCCACCATCATTCCAGAGAACACAGTTCCTCCACTGCTCCACAGCTCAATGCTGGGGGGCTTTATACCCCTCCTCTAGCCCACGCCTGGCATTAGGCAGCATGGAGCCAATAGGGTCATGATGTTGATCTGCTCCAGAGAGTCCTATTCTATTGGCAGTACTTCTTCTCTACAGGGACTAGACAAGCTGTGTGTGTGCATTTGCACATCTGTGTCAGCAATGGGTGCAGCTTAAAGTAGCTGAATGTATTCATTAGAAGGGGTGTCCACAAAGTTTTGGACATGTATAGTATGTATAGCTTGTATCATCCTTCCTTATTCCAGTAATATTTCAGACTTAAGGAAAATTAAAAATGAAATTTGAATAAACTGATCAGCAGATTACGCAATCCTTAACCCGATCAATTAATCATCACTGAACAGGTCAGGGACAATCTGCAGTCCCACGTTACAGTACCATGATTTTACTGAGGCACTCGTCCACGCTCTGTCCGTTCTGGCACTCCACCCTGGCGTTGCCGCTTGCGTCCACGCTGTTGATGGACCAGGCGTCACACTTGGTGGTCTCGGCGTGACCCACAGCGCACCACTTTAAAGCCCGAGAAGGGTCGGTGCTCAGCTCTGAGGAACAGCAGCAGATCAGTTACACTCTAAAACACACCCACGGAGCACATCACTGCTACACTACATTCAGAGGGCCACCATGACCCGAGGGTCGCTGGTTCAAATCCTGGGTAATCGGCAGCCTGGGCCTGGTGGGTGCACTCTCTCTCTCTCCACATCACTTCAGTGTGAGGCTGGTCAGCACAGGTGTCTATGACGCTGTATTGTCCGCTGTTAGAAAGGAGGCAGTGGCTGGTTGTGATGTGTTGGAGGAGGCATGTGCCAGTCCTCAGCCTCTCCCCCAGTGTCGAGGGGGGGGACTCCTAACGAGTGGGTTGGGTAATTGGCTAAATTATCTAAAATTAGGGAGTGAAATTGGGTAAAAACATAAATAGAAAACAGCAGTTTTAGCTCTAGGGTTAAACAGAAGGTTTCCGTTCAGTTCAGAGGTGTGCAAAAATCAAACTCGAAATACATCAAAATTAATTGTAAAATAATAAGAGTCACATCCTCTACAGGGAAACTGTAACATTTTAATTACACAATTACTGTTAATTTACTACATTTAACAGACTGAATATAAAACGTGGCACATGTGAAGATTATGGCACATTTTCTACATATTTTTGATTTTGATTTTAAATTCAGTAAATAGTAAATACCCATAAATGATGTTTGCTGTAAATGATATGTTCATTTATTCACACAAAAGAATCATCAAAGTGTCATTTTGCTTATAACCGTATTCAGTATCTAATGAGAATGAAATGTGAACCACTTATTATTTATTAACATAATTCAGTGTCTAGTATAAATGATTCAGAATATAGTGGGAATAATTCAGGATCTATTCTGAATGATTCACTATCTAATGAGAATGATTTAGGATCTATTCTGAATGATTCAGTACCTATTATGAATTATTCAGTAACTAATATGAATGATTCATTATCTGATATAAATGATTCAGTATCTAATATAAAGGATTAAATATCTGTTATGAATGATTCAGTATCTAATGAGAATGATTTAGGATCTATTCTGAATGATTCATATAAAGGATTCAGTGTATAATATAAGTGATTCAGTGTACAATATAAATGATTCAGTGTCTATTATGAATGGTTCAGTATCTAATATGAATATTTGGTGTCTAAAATAAAGGATTCAGTATCTTGCGTGAATGATTCAGGATCTATTATGAATGATTTAGTATCTAGTGTGAATGATTCAGTAAATAAGTTTATATTGAGAATGCTGTTAAATACTGTAATAAAAGATGGTTTTAATATTTAAATTAATATTTAAATATTTTCTAATAAATTATATGTTCACTTATTTATACAAAGGAATCATCAAAGTGTCATTTGATCATTTTGCTTATAACTGTAATTTAAATGTTATATACTATAGAAAATATATATTTACTATAAATACTATTATACACTATTATAAACACTATTATAGTATAAATATAAATGTATATAAACGGAGCAGCTGATGAGGGAAAGGAGATCTGGTATGAAACTAGTGAAGGTGAGGAGTTTAATTGAAAATGTGGTAATTGATCATTGGTAATTGGTAAATGAGTAACTCTCTGAACTGTAGAAGTGATTTCTACACCTGCTTCTAGTCTACGACTTGTTCTCTGTGGTTGGTGTGAAGACATGAGCATGAGGATTACTTCTCTAGTGTGAATGATTCAGGATCTATTATGAATGATTCAGTGTCTAATATAAATGATTCTGTGTCTAATATAAAGGATTCAGTGTCCATTGTGAATGATTCAGTATCTAATATAAATGATTCAGTATCTAATATAAAGAGCATGAGGATGTGGATCACCTTTCTTCAGAGAGCGGATGGTGGCCATGTACTCTGCTCCCAAATACAGGAAAGAGTCGGTGGTTTTCGGCAGCTCCACCAGCTTTTTCGTAGAGTCTTTGAACATCAGGTTTTTGGCGGAGTAGCCCTCAGAGGAGAACAGACCGGCCTCCTGGAGAACACAACGGCAGTGGGTGGGTCTTCTTATGAAAGTTGAGATGTAATGAGTGTCATGGTTGCTTTCAAAAATGAAATTATTCGGGTTGTTTGATCTTCAACACTGAGCTTCATGCTCACCAAGGTTAGGTTTTGACATCACTTAAGTGCCGCTAAGCCAACACTATTAGAGCTCAACATGCTTGGAGGAGAATGCTAACTGCTAATGCTAATTCTGTTTCCTAAGCTAAAGGCTCGCATCACCCTCACTAAGAGAGGACTGTCCCACACACCTAAAGAGAGCGATAGGACAGCAGACATGCTGTCTGGGACTTCTGGTTATTGATGGATGGCTTTGGCAGGGGGCGCTATGACGGCAGCTCCACTCTGGAGCCCTTGGAAGACCCAGCCCTGTGAAAAGGTGTCCCCAGGCAGTAGGGCAGTAAAAACAGACGTACCTGGAGTGGCTTCAGAAGCTCAAAGATCTGTGTGGCCAGTTCTGGATTTTTCCTGCTGACCACAGCGTGGGCGGGGACTCGGGCCAGACTACAGGTTTTGTAGTCGTCAATGCTCTTCCTGGTGTCATCCAAACACAGCAGCTCATAGTTTCCTTTCTCAGCAGCTAAAACATCCAGTGAAGAGGGTTAGTGCGCTGGAGAGCTTTCAGAAATCACCAGTCTGCCTGTTTACACTCTAACCTGAAATGTAACCACTTATTAATTATAAACATAATTCAGTGTCTAGTATAAATGATTCAGAATATAGTGGGAATAATTCAGGATCTATTCTGAATGATTCAGTATCTAATGAGAATGATTCAGGATCTAATAAGAATGATTCTGTATCTATTATGAATGATTCAGTGTCTAATATAAATGATTCAGTCTATAATATAAAGGATTTAGTATCTATTATGAATGATTCACTATCTAATGAGAATGATTTAGGATCTATTCTGAATGATTCAGTATCTAATGAGAATGATTTAGGATCTATTCTGAATGATTCAGTATCTAATGAGAATGATTTAGGATCTATTCTGAATGATTTGATATTGAATAAAGGATTCAGTGTATAATATAAATGATTCAGTATCTATTATGAATGGTTCAGTATCTAATACGAATGATTTGGTGTCTAAAATAAAGGATTCAGTATCTAGTGTGAATAATTCAGGATCTATTATGAATGGTTCAGTATCTATTGTGAATGATTCAGTATCTAGTGTGAATGATTCAGTATCTAGTGTGAATGATTCAGTAAATAAGTTTATATTTAGAATGCTGTTAAATACTGTAATAAAAAGATGGTTTTAATATTTAAATTAATATTTAAATATTTTCTAAAATATATATTTTTTGATCAATACTCTAGACATTACATACCGTAATAAACATCATCCATAATATTTGTGCATATAAATTTCAAAGCTCTTACCTGGGACTGTCAGGTGTTTTACAAAAGCAACATCTCCACTTCCAGCCTTCAGGCACCTGTAAGGACAGGTCAGAGACATGAGGTTAAACGTCCATCACACTGAAGGACCGTCCCACTGTCAGCTGCACTGAGAACACTGAATGCAAGAGCATGATAGCGAGGTTCTTACTGGAAAGCTCCATCGTAGTCATAGTACGGCTCCTTGTGTGAGCGTGAGCAGTCGACTTTGCACAGCTGGCACAGTTTGGAGCCCTTAGTTGCTCCGGGGGCACAGCTGGCTGAGAAATACTCCATCACCGCTGCAAAACAGCCACATGCAAACTCTGGTTTCAATTCGAACCTTTTAACCAACACAGCCAATCATCCCTTAATCCATTTCATTATAACGTATTTAAACATCTGGAGGCTTGATCTTCATGTGATCAAGCCGGACCCCCACCCCACACCACCAGTTGGTCTTCCCAAATGGGCCCCATTGTTACAGCCTCCCATCCTGATCCCATCACTGACTGTAGTGTGGGGCCGACATGGAACCCATAGACAAACCTTTCACCATGCAGAGCCCACACAGGCGGATAAGTATGAAAACAGGACCTGACTGACTGATCCCAGTCTGATTGATATCTGAGAGATCAGACACTGTCTAATAAACTACTGACTGAGTGGGAATGACCAGTGTTTCCTCTCTCTAATTACACATGAAAGATCTTCAGCTATTATTAATGAGTACACACCCTCCTCCACAGGCTTGTCCTCAATGCCGGCCCAGGTGATCTGTTTTCTGGAGACGAGTGTGCCGATGGGAATGTTCCAGCCCGCGGATTTCCCCAGCCCAGTGTGGCACGACTTCTTACCACGGAGCTCGCTGAATTTAAAGTCTGTGCCTTTCTTTACCACGGCAACAGCGTAGTAACAGGTCTCTGAATCTGAAACGAGAGATGATGCTAAAATCACTTCTGTAACTGGATTAGATTCATACTGGATTAAAACACACACACATACTGCAGATTCATACTGGATTAAAAACTACACACACCAGAGATTCATACTGGATTAAAAACTACACACACCAGAGATTCATACTGGATTAAAAACCCCACACATACTGCAGATTCATACGTGATTAAAAACTACACACACCAGAGATTCATACTGGATTAAAAACTACACACACCAGAGATTCATACTGGATTAAAATCCACACACTGCAAATTCATACTGGATTAAAAACTACACACACCAGAGATTCATACTGGATTTAAAAACTACACACACCAGAGATTCATACTGGATTAAAACCCCCACACACCAGAGATTCATACTGGATTAAAAACTACACACACCAGAGATTCATACTGGATTAAAAACTACACACTCCAGAGATTCATACTGGATTAAAAACTACACACACCAGAGATTCATACTGGATTAAAATCCACACACTGCAAATTCATACTGGATTAAAAACTACACAAACCAGAGATTCATACTGGATTAAAAACTACACAAACCAGAGATTCATACTGGATTAAAACCTCTACACAATTACATGCTATAGCTCCACACCCTTTCAGATGAATTACCTTGACCGTAGTCTTCTGCAATGATGGGATGAAGGTCGTAGTTGGTGAGGCCGGCTTTGTATATATCTCCTCCATCCAGAGTGATGGCATCTGCTTCACCGTCCTGATCAATTACACAATCACAGCATGCAGGTCATACCATGCGTCTTACAGCCTGCAGTGATGTGATATTTCTACTGAACTGAACTGAAGTAATATACTGACTCCATATAAATACAAGAAATTACAATAAATATTTCATTTTTCTTTATAGAATAATGAAACCGCAGCCACCCGCTATAGATTACATACATGAGTAACGTCCAAATATTAATTATCCTCATCACTAACAGCTGAAACACCTGCAGTTATGAACAATCAGAAAGTTCCTGAAGTTCTACCTTGATGGCTTTGATGCATTCCTCAGAACTGTCTCGCTTCACACACACCAGCCCTGGAGCTTTGGCGGTGAGGTCGCTGCATTTGCGCAGCTCCTGGTCTGATTTCAAACACCATCTGATCTTCAGGTCAGACCGGCCAGCCTGCGATAAAGCTGAAAGGACAAGACAGGACAAGACACCCATGTTCAGCATTACTGTTGGACACAGATGGAGTTTGGCCACACACACACACACACACATTGTGACAGTGAGCACACGTGCCTGGAGCTCAATGGCCCAGCAGTGGCAGCTTGGACAATACGCAGATTATTAGGCTGTCACACACTGCACATGGAGATTAGGATTATGATTATATGGGATATATTGATCTTTTCTGGATGAATAAACGACATCACATCCACACTGTTTAGTCGATCAGAGTGGTAATGGCTGTGTGATGTCACACAGCTTTAATTCAGGGAGAAATGATGAACACTGATGAAGCTGTAACCTCTGATAAAAGACCAAATATGACCAAATATCAAACATCAGTTTCAACTTATTTTAGTTTTGAGTTGTAAACTATTCCAGCACGTTGGTTCTTGTAAGTTTTTTTTTTTTTTTTTTTTTTTTTAAGTCATCTTGATAAAGCTGTATTTGCTCGATCTGTTCGTTTTTTAAGATTTAGCTTTCTGGGCTAAACTGCAGTGGTAGGGTTTTTTTTTACAAAACTGTTGCAAATTTGCTTTTATACACTTTTTGTTGACTGAACTGTTCCTGTAAGTTAGCTTTTATAAACTTGTTTTTACAGAAATGTAAGTTAGCTATTTTAAAACATTTTTGGCAAAATTGTTACAGTAATTATTGTTTTTATTTTTATTTTTTTAACTGAACTGTTCCTTTAAATTAGCTTTGCTAGGCTTGTTTTGACTGAGCAAGCTTACTTCAGCTAGACCGTTTCAGCAAGTCCCCTTTAAACTGTTGTAAACTGGCTGTTTGAAGCTCTTTCGGCTGAATTTTAGCGTCTGTAAAGATCGATTGGCCGCTGCTGTAGTTAGCTTAGCTTTCTGGACTGAGGTGCAGTTAATCCTGCTTGAACTACAGTAAGTCTTTTGACTGAACTGTTCCTGTAAGTTATGCATTTAACAATCTTGTTGGTGAAATTGTTGCTGTACTTATTGCTTTCTAAGCAAATTTATGTAAACTGAACTTTTCCTATAAGTTTCTCACTTAACTGTTCCTGTAAGCTAGCTTTTATAAGCTTGCTTTTTTTTTACTGAACTGTTCTTGTAAGCTAGCTTTTTATACACTTTTTTAATGGAACTGTTCCTATAAGTTAGCATATCTAAGCTTTTTTTTACAGAACTGTTCTTGTATATTAGCTTTTATACACTTTTTTTTTAAACTGTTCCTGTAAGTTAGATTTTCTACACTTTGTCTCACTGAACTGTTCCCTTAAGTTAACTTTTCTAAGCTTGTTTTGACTGAACTGTTCCTATAATTTATCCATTTTAAAGCTTTGCTTGGCAAATTGTTGCAGTAATTATTGTTTTTAAGCTTTTTTTGGAACTGTTCCTTTAAGTTAGCTTTCCTAGGCCTGTTTCGACTGAACAAGCCTACTTCAGCTAGACTGTTCCAGCAAGTCCCCTTCAGTATCTTTAGTTATCTTTACAAAATGAAATGAGGTTTTCTAAAAGCTGACAGCAGATTTAGTGCATTACCGAGGCATCCGAGGAAGGCAGAGATGAGTATGATGTTCATGCTGGGGGTCCGGGGCTTCCAAAGGCAGCTCCTCACTGTTGGAGGGGCAGAGGAGCTTTTTATAGGCAGTCTGGAGAAGAGTGGTCAATACAGAAGAGGTGGGGCTGCATTCATTGGTTGACGGCTTGTGAGTATGAGCTACTGTCCAATCCCAGCACATGAGGTGCGGTTTGCCTGAACGCAGGTGGGGTGAGGGTAGGGGGGAATTCCAATTTTTTGGAAATTCCCAAAGTCCATGTTCCTTTGTAAACATATCCCTTCACCAATTTACACAGACGACTGGATTTCACTAATAGCTGTGAAGCCTGATGGAGTTCTGTAAAAATGGAATAATGGACCCATTCACTGCCCCAGATTTCCCCCAGAGATTTTGGATGATTGTCCGCTTGAATAAACAGTGTAATAACATGCAGTTATTAATATGTAATAATATAATAAATACATTAATAATAATAATAATAAATATACATTCATTTACAGCTTTTAATTTGTGTGTGTGTGTGTGAGAGAGAGAGAGACTGTTACAGCTGCCTGTAGTTCACTATAGTTACCTGCAAGTCGTTGACTGTGGTCAGCTGTAACAGTCTACTGTAATCTGTAGGTAATGACTGTTGGTTGCACCCTGGGGTTTCTGGTCTCTGGGGTGACAAAACGTCAGGCCACTGGTAGACCTGGGGGGTCTCTCATGACTGAAGCCATGCACAGAGCCCTGCACAAACCCTGGGCATGGACAGTGGGTCAAGATTCACCCAGGTTCCCAGTCTACTGGTCTAATGCCCGTAGAGACTCGCTTCTAGCTCGGTCAGATCTCTGCATACAGGCTGTCCAGGTCTGTTACAGCTGCCTGCAAGTCATTGACTGTGGTCAGCTGTAACAGTCTACTGTAATCTGTAGTTAATGCCTGTTGGTTGGGTGTCATCACTGCTATAGTTCTGAACTGTTAGGTTTTCATTAAACCAATGCACATCTAGTAAACCAATATAAACCAATATTATGAAAATGCTTCCAATTGCTTTAATTGCATTACTTAAATGCTTTATTATATTTTTTGCATTATAATGGGAACTTGATCATAGAGTATGTAGCAAAAGAAAGCAGCATGCAGAGGTTATAGTTACTGTCTGGTTATTAATGTTTTATGCTTTATGGTTAACTCACTTCTGTTGCAGATGATACGTAATCAATAATAAACTAATCAGAACCAGCAGCAGGACTTCTACTGTAAAGAGCTGAGGATCTGGAGGATTGCAGTTTTCTGGGGACTCTGGTGTAAGAGTTTGTGTGAAGAACATTGGCCTGACCCAGACTTGTGTACACAGTCAATATTACCCGATCCAAAGGCTGAAAGTGAGCTACAGAGTAATCATTACAATGAAAAAGGGAAGAAGGAAAGCGCTGAGCAGCTGAAACCGCCTGTATCGACTCTGCTGAGCATCACGAGAGCGCTGAAGGCTGCAGATAGACAGCCTTACACTATGTGACGCATTAAAGAACCCTTTTGTTTGAGCTACGCTTTCCTGTAAACTCGGGGTCGTGTGTCACAGCCCAGAGCCAAGACCACACCAGCACCACACAGGTGCTCCACTGTGAGGCAACGCTGGAATCTCCAGAGTGAGCAGGCTTTCGGAAAGCCTCCCGTAATCTCTGGGCCTTTCCCCTTCACTCACCCTTACTCGGCTGCACATCTTAAACACGACTCTAATGAGCAAAACATAAACAAATCAGACCACTGTTCATCACTGTAGACATTATATATGTAAATGAGCTCTGCTCTGATTGGCTGTGCCTCATTTAGAAAGTACTCAGAGCTGAAACAACCCAGTATGAGGGGCGGGGCTAAACCGATTCTGGCTAAACAGGTAGATACGTATGTAAATTAGTTGATTTTTGTGACATTTTGTGACAAAAACTTTTTAATTATTTCTTAATTTTTCAATTTCTATATATATAATTTGTTTTATTTTCTATTATATATTTAATTATATATATTTATTTTTTATATTTTCAATATATATAATATAAAAAGAAAAAAATTATATATATATCTATATATATAAAAAAATATATATATATAAAATGAAAAATAAATAAAGAAATAGAAATTATATATATAAAGAGTCCAGAAGAGAGTTCAGAAAGTTCAAAAGAGTTCAGAAACCATTTTCCAAAGCATGTTCTATTATTTTTGTTCGTTTTCTATTATTGTATAAAATAAATGGTTTATGTGTAAAACTGTATTTCTTTAACCTGATTAATATATTCCCACTCTCCACCAAAACAAAAAAAAATGTAAACCTTTTAATATTTAAATACAATGTATTAATTACTGTTTGTTATATAATAATATATAGTATATAATATACTATTTGTCTAATAAATTAGATAATGTATTTAATTTATTTAATAACCGTTTGTTTATTATTTAATAACCTGTTGCAGAATTGCAGGTCCATTTACAGTATGGAAGGATTGGACTCATCGGTCAGCTCCATCATTGCTACACTGCTTAAACCAGTAAAACCATTTAAACCAGTAACAGAGAACATTTTGTGCCTCACCTCCATCTTCTTCCACACAGCTCGTCTACAAACACGTTTCATCTTCTTCATTTTTTTAATGATAATTTAATGAGATTGATGAGATAAGATTCACTCAATATCTCAAAAACAGATCTGACCACTGACCTTCCACCGGTTTTCTGCCAGAGGAAGTGACATCACTGGGTGCCGTTAATAAAGTAAACACAAACACCTGAATATTAGACTGAATTATTTCATGTGAATTCAGGCTGAATTTGTGAATCGGGAGCTGGAGGCAGGCAGGGACGTGGGGAGCGGAGAGATTTTGGGTAGAAGTTGTGCCTAAAAGCTTCATTAATAGTGAAAATATATGAAATTAGTGCATGAATTATTTAAATGTTTTTTCCTTCTTATTTTCCAATGGAAATTAATGTAAAATATTTTATTCAGTCCATTCGGTCCATTCATCATAAACTCTGAAACAGCCTGAAGAAGAACTGGCAGATGTGTTTGATTATATCCGATTATGGAGGAAAGTGAAAAATGGTCAAACTGGAGCTGGAAGATTTTACAGCTGACTGACTCAACCTGCAGGGTTAAAGGATCAGTATATGATCATCACACTCACTCATCCATTTAATGCCGACCTGGACCATACAAACCAAAGGCCTAAAGGTCAAAAGGTCACTGCAGCCACAGCTGGGGCAGTAAACGTAACGGGAGCACTAGAAGAGAGCAGACGTTACTGCGAGAGGCCGAAAGAGCTCACAGGCGGATCCTCAGACGCTGATCTTCCACTCAATCCCTCAATCCATACGCCTCTGCAGCTGGACCGGTCAGCCAGACGCACATCGCACACGATCACAAGGACACTGACCTGTGAGCCTCTGATATCAGCGAGAGATAAGCAGGCATATGCGCACCTCAGGCAACGCAGGTCAACCCTGCCCACCATTATACACTACATGTCCACTACATGTTAAGGACACCCACTTTAAGCTGCACCTACTGCTGACACAGATGTGCAAACACACCTCCCCCCCTCCCTGTAGAGAAGAAGTACTGCCAATAGAATAGGACCCTCTGGAGCAGATTAACATCATGACCCTATCGGCTCCATGCTGCCTAATAATGCCAGGCGTGGGCTAGAGGGGTATAAAGCCCCCCAGCATTGAGCTATGGGGCAGTGGAAGAATACGGAGTAGTGTGATATATACACACACCATAGGGAACGCAGGCCGCATCACAGGTCAACCCTGCCTACCACTCTACACTACATGTCCAAATGTTTGTGGACACCTCTTCTAATGAATGCATTCAGCTATTTTAAGCTGCACAGACGTGCAAATTTGCTCCCTTCATGTGTGGTCTACAGGGTCCACAAGGTCAGCAGGTCCACCTATAGGCTAACAGACGTGATTCAGTACGTCCTCCTTTACTCTTAGGAAAGATGCTGGAACTGCAGGATCATGGCCTTCTGCATTTGGGAGGTGTTTACAGATTAAAGTTCAGCTGATATGGACCCTCAGATGAGCACACCATCTGTCCTATATGTCACACAGCTGTCAATCAATCCACACTGAAATAGAGCTATGAGAGTTATTAGTCATAAAGTTATTACGGTCATTAGCAGATTTAAGACGCTCACTGCTTTTAGAAAACACAGAAACACAACAAGTAAACTGACCATCAATAAATCACTGAATTAATGAATTAATTACAGCAACAAAACAATGCAGATTATTAATATGAGCCTTTCAATTGCCAAGCGACAGCTTCTGCGTATATACGTTTACGGACAACAGCTCATTCATCTTTTTCCACAATGCTGTTGACTCTATTTCAAAGAGTCTGATCAGCCAATCAGATTTCAGAAGCATTGTTTTAATCCTGAGATTCCTTTTCTTGCATGTGGACCTTTGGTCTGCAGAGTAGCTGCCGTTGCGAACGCGGCAAGCTGTGCTAAGAGCCAACCCAGTCACACATTAACCAGCTTCTGAGAAAGTGCAGTAGGCCTGTCCTCGCTTTACGCAAGCTGCAGCTGCAGGGGGTTCGGTTTACTCAGATTAGATTAGATTACGCCTTGAACTGATTCCAGCAGCCTTGATTTCTCTGATCAATTCTACACTTTATAGATCTTACAGCTTTTATAATTTAATGTGTTTATTAATGTTTTATTGCCCATTTCAGGCCCTGTTCCTCCGCTCACCGCTGTAGCATAAAAAAGGTTCCTCAAAACGACACTCAGCTAGATCACGCTATACGGACAAAAGTATTGGGACACCTGCTTGTTCATTATTTCTTCTGAAATCAAGGTTTTATGTTGGAGTAACTGTCTCTACTGTCCAGAGAAGAAGACTTTCTACTAGATTTTGGAGGAGGAGCATTGCTGTGAGGATTTGATTGCATTCAGTGACAAGAGCGTTAGTGAGGTCACGATGGATGGATGGATTGGACCTCATCCCATCCAAAAGTACTGGATGGAGCTCCACCACCATCATTCCAGAGAACACAGTTCTTCCACTGCTCCACAGCTCCTCAATGCTGGGGGGCTTTATACCCCTCTAGCCCACGCCTGGCATTAGGCAGCATGGAGCCAATAGGGTCATGATGTTGATCTATTGAGTCCTATTCTATTGGCAGTATTTCTCTACAGGGACTAGACAAGCTGTGTTTTGTGTGTGCGCGCATCTGTGTCAGCAATAGCTGCAACTTAAAGTAACTGAATGCATTGTCCACAAAGGGGTGTCCATAAATATGTGGACATATAGTGTAATTTAAATGTAATTGAGAACAGAATGTTAGTAATGTCAGTGTAAATGAAATTAAATCACATTAAATTTACATTCATGACGCTTATCCGACGCCCTCATCAGAGCTCTTACCCTGAGAATCGTGTTCCACAGAAGAGTGGAGGCTTAGGCGTCTCACCCAAGAAATCGTATTGGCTTATCTGACCACGAAATCGAAGCCCAGATGTCCACAGGTAAGGAGGCGGTGTTATCCACCATGCTACACAAACTACTGCAGAAGAATTGATGACCATTAAATGTGGGAGTGTCTTTATGTGAATGAGGTTCATCAGCATTTGTTGCACATTTGATCAGTTCAGTTATGGCAGTTCTCAGTTTTAGAACATGCATTAGAACCCTTCGACTGAAGAGGCCCCCGGTATCTTCTCTGCATCGTGAGCAACGTGTCCAAGTTCAGGTCTTATGAGCTTCAGTGGAGGTCAACAGCCCAGCTGTTTGAGCAGCTGCAGGAGGAACTCTGTGACCCTGAGACCAGCTTAGAGTGGAGGGGGAGCACAATCGAGCATGAAGATCACGAGTCAGTCATCTGACCTGCGTGCATGTTCTAGGCCCTCAAGCGCCCTCTTGTGGATTTGGAGATATCATTGACTTTAGTAATCCAACTTATTTCACTTGCATCAAAAAAAAATATTTAAAATTATACATAATTAAATGCTGGAGAAACAAAGATAGAACAATTTCTAATTTGATGCCTGAGCACAGTCAAATTACCCCCCCGCCCCCCACAACCTCACACCACCTCCACGAGCCCGGACTGACAAAGCAGGTTGGGTCCATGGATTCAAGCAGTCAATTTCTGTCCCTACCCTCCATGTTTTCCAGCAGAAACCCAGATTCATCAGTCCAGGCTACGCTTCTCCAGTCTCCACCTGTCCAGTGTTGGTGAGCCTGTGCTGTGCTGAGCCACTGCAGCCTCAGCTTTCTGGTCTTGGCTGGCAGACTGTGATTCTTCTGCTGGTGTAGCTCATCCATCCTACTCAGGGTTGGAGGAGGTGGTGGTGGTGTTCATTCTGAGATGTGTTCCTCCTCTCTACAACTGTACCGAGTGGTTCTCTGAGCTACCGCAGCCTTTCTGTCAGCTCCAACCAGGCTGACAATGCTGCTGACCTCTTGACCGCTCTCTGTTTTCGTCTGCAGAACTGTTGCCCACTCATTCCACCATTCTGAGTAACTCTAGAGACTGAGTAACTTCTATCTCCATTCTGATGGTTGAGGTGAGGTGAACGTTACCTGAAGCTGCTGGTCTGCATCTGCATAACTTTATACATTACACTGCTGCCACACATCTGGCTGAATGAACAGGTAGGTGTACCTAATAAAGTGCCATCAACATCAGATCAATAAAGAAAGCAGTCAATAGTAGACAAAAAAAAAGGGAAAGTTGCTACTTACGTGACTTTGCTGACGTATCTCAGGGCGTGTGGCACAGCTGGGACTGGATCTGGGCTGCACTGCTGGTTCAGGCAGTCTTTCTTAAGATGGACTTTGGAGCAACAACCAACACAACAGTGCTATATTCAGCTCCTAGAACCATAATTACACAATTATCCAAGACTCATACACCTCCATGTGACATTTCACGCAGTCCCACAAGCTCACGATTCTCAACTCATGTGCAGATGTGAAGGACAAAGGCCGGAACTGAGCAAACAGAACATAAACGAACCACACGTCCCTTTTCTCACGGTTATATTTCAGAATCAACATTTTTTGTGGAAATGATGCAGCATATAAAAAAAAAGAAAGACAGAAACTCACTATAACTAAATGCAACGCCCTACACCCTCCCTGCACAGTGCAGATCAGATATCTGAGGGTTTTTTCCCCTCTAAATATGGTCTGAAGAGCGCCCCCTATCACCCGAGCATGTGTCCAGCCCTATCAGTCACCGACAGGCCTGAGTTTCAGACCATGATTGGGCGCAAAGGGTGGAAATCCTCAGAGAACTTTGTGGATACATGGTTTAAAAAAAAAAAGAAAAAAAAAAGAAAAGAAAAGAACACGTTTTTTTTCCTATATCAAATGCGGCCACCTGTCAATCAAAGTGATGTCACTTGGTGGGATGTGAACAACATCAGAACCTGATTTTGACAGTAGGCCTTAATCTCAAACTATTCCACGCTGCTTTTAAACCAATGAGCAGCAGAAGGAGCCCCACCTGGCCCGATAGGGGTGCGCAGAGTTATTCACAAATAAATATGAACTGTGGTCCACCTACAGAGAGCCGTTTTCTGGGGCTTTTACATTTTTGGGGGGAGAAAAGGACCAGTCGCCCAAGGGGCATGGTCCACTTCCATCTCCGTGGAGAACAAGTTGCCATTAGAGGAGAGAGGAGGAGGCTTCGAACCGAACAGAAGGGCTAGTTCCTCTCCTGCACAAACACAGTTTCCTGTGGGCACAGTCCAGCTTCCTGCAGCGTGATCTCATAGTCCAAGTGAGCGAGCTTCCGACGGGGGAAGTTGGTGACAAGTTCAAAACGTTCATTTGGGTAACCCTTCGACTGCACGTGTCGCACCAGAGCCTGCAGGGAGAAAACACAGTTACTTAAAACTTAGATTATTCATACCGTATCTGTCTTACACTCCAACATTAATATCCAGTATGAAGCTCTAATAACATTAATATCCAGTATGAAGTTCTAATAACATTAATATCCAGTATGAAGTTCTAATAACACTAATATCCAGTATGAAGTGTGTGGTTTCGGACACTGAGACGTGCAGTTTTCTATTCATGTTTAAACTGGATTTTTTAGCCAGACTCTGGGAGTCAGCTTGTCAGGCTGTGGCGTCTCTGGTCGAGAGGATTCAGAGTGACCCCTGTTGACCGAGGTGGTATATTCAGTCAATAAGGAAACCTGAGAGGTAGAGCTGTGATGTTGAAATGGCTGACTGCGCCTCAAAAGCAGTATAAAAAAACAAAACAAAAAAAGGTTCATACACACCATGAGCTTATCATTAGCAGACAGTGCTATCTGTTCCCTCCGGCCGTCTGGATATCTCAGCATTAGACGAGCCTTTGGACCTACAGAAGACAACGTCAAATAAAGTCAAAATGTTCATTACATTTCTTAATATATACATTCAATAAAAGAGTGAAATAAAAATAACCTGGCCTGCTTGATTCATTAATTAATTATTTATTGAATTATTCATGTATAGACTGTAAGGTATGGTTGTCAAACCCTAAACAGACTGTCGTTTTATGTAATGCTGGGTGTAAAAAATACATTACAGTCACATTGGCATTTAGCTAATGTTGTTAAAGTGGTACTTTTGTTAAACAGTAGAACTCGCAGAGTGCCTCAGCAGTACTGGACTCCACTTCCCAGAATCCACTGAAACACACTATGAGTGATCATGTGACTTCAGCAAGCTATCCTCGCTCTCAGTCACTCAGAGTTCTGATATTGCACCTGTTATATTGATAATTAGCATAGTATATAATCCCGGGCTTTGTATTGTATCCGTATTTTGGTGATCTACAGAGAGCTATTTCCTGTGTATGACTTTACCTGACTTCCTGCCTGCGTCTTGGTTCTTTGGATTTATACCTATTGCCTGTTTATTCGACTACGCTTTTGCATTTAGCCCCTCTGGGTGTGTTCCCTTGTGTTCATTTATTGACTTTGGATTACTGCCTTTTTATTAAAGCCTCTCTTTCATTTTAAGTCTGCAGGCGCCTGACCTTGTGTGGCACGTACCTCATGCTAATTTGTGGTTTCTAGCCCAAATTTACTGTCATGGGTTTATTATGCACAAACCCAAAGGTTATTCCTACCTCTCTTTCTCCCTTAGAATTAAACAGACTGCTTGTTACTGTGCCTTTAAGAATGATATATGTAAATGAGCTTTGTTTTGATTGGCAGCCCTACTTCCAACCTCAGTCCAGCCTGAAACACTTGAAACAGTAAGAATTAGAGATAGACCAATCAGTGTTTTTGGGGCCAGTATCAATCACCAATCAGCCTGTATTGCCATCTAGTGGTTGAATGAGGAACTGCGGACACCCCACACAACTCTTGAGCAACTTGCAATATTGGCGGACTGCCCACCACATATTTGGTCTGAATGGACCGGAGGGCCGAACTGCGTGTTTCTAAATCTTAAAATCCATCCCGACTCAGATCTGAATTAAAGGTGGGTGTGGTTACCGTTATCCTCCGGCTCCGAGCTGCCGGCTGTGGGCTGTGAGCTGTGGGGGGGTGTGGAGTTCTGATGCTGCCGCTGCTGCTGCTGCTGCTGCTGCTGGTGGTCCTCCAGCGGTCTGTGGCTCGGCCCCGGAGGCTCCAGGTGGTTTTTCTTACTCTCTTCTTTCCTGTGGTTCTGCTCTTTGTGTGGAGATTTCCGGTGATGGGCGGGGCTGTCTTGCCTGGCGGGCAGGGCCTGTTCTGATGATGCACGCCCATCCAGAGAGTCCTCACCCCCGCCCCCCGTTTCGTTGTCCGAGCCGTCCACCGATATCAGCCCCTCGCTGTCGGAGAAGGCCTCGGCGTCCGAGTCGTCGTCGGAGCGAGACTCCGGCTTGTTTTCGGTCGACTCGTAGTGCGTTTCCTGCAGAGATGCTCGGATAGCTGCCTCCAGCTGACTGTCCTCACTCGCGTCAATCAAACTCTCCTGCAGAAGAACATGGCGTTACAGGTTACAGTGCAGCACAGAGAGGACCAACAGTGCCGGAGTCTGGTCTGTTAGAGCTGATGATGAGACACAATTGCAGACGAGTATTCATAATTTAAAGTATGTGGTCAAAATAAATTCATTCAGCCTTAAAAAGCTCCTCATTCAGCCCTGCTGCTGCTGCTGCCACAGCGTCCCTCTCCGGTCACTGCGGCCTGTAGTGTTACTACCTCATACCTCTGTAGTGCAGCTCTACACATGCTGCTCCTCTACAGACTTCATATTTCCACTGCCGCCCTGCTCTCTGCTATTTACTGTAACTTTTCTTTGTTGTATTTATTGTAATAATGTGTGTCTGTTCCCGTGTGCAGTATGTGCAGCACTGTGACACCGCAGTTTCCTCCGGGATCAATAAAGAGCTCTTATCTCTCTTATCTTCTCGTTAATTTGTTTTATTTATTATTAAAAATGATAAAAACACATGCACCAGAGGATTATATATAATTATAGTGTATATTATAGTGCAATTAGAAAAGTTATGATGCTTTAAAGAATAATGCAATATAGTAATTATTACATATTAATTACTACATATTATAATTTCTATTCTTACACAAACTGTAACAACGGCAATTTCCCTCCCGGGATCAATAAAGTATTTCTGATTCTGATATTGAATTTCTATTATAAAGAATCCAAATAAAGCTGAATCTTTGCATGGTCAGATATTTACACCTCTAATAATTCAACTACAAATTAATAATTTGGAAACACTGTTTAAAACCTATTCAGATGCAGAAACATCCTTCTGTAATAACACCCAGAATGCCTGACATTTAAAATAGGGAGAGATCAAATGTCCTATAAAGCTCTCAATATACGGTGCAATCAATTAAATCATAATTATTGAATAATTATTAAATAATAATGATAAAAATATAAAATAATTATTAAATACTTTTTGTCGCAGCTCTCTTTGCTGCAAATTGATTAATTAATATTAAATATCACATGCAGAAATGCTTTCTGGTGTCTTTTCTGTAATATCACTATTCCTGTTATCAAACACTGTTATTTGATCAGTGTGTGCATCAGATGGATGTCTATAGATTATTTGTATAGATATGAAATTGTATATACTATATGAAAGTGGCTGCAGAAACTCTGAGGAGCGTCTCTGAAGTAAGCTGGTGCACAGACAGACTGAATGATGCGTCCTTACAGAGCGAGCACGTTTGGCGGGTGGTTGAGAGGACAGACCGTCCAGCTGCCCGTGCTCCGTCAGAAATCCCGTCACCTGCTCCAGAAATGAAGTCACGTCCAGCTGGTTCCACTCGACCATCTTCTGACCTGATTATTTAAGATTGTATTTAAGAAGGTAATAAATCTCATTATAACAGAGATATTAGCTTAGCTACGATTTAAAGAGATTCAGAGAACCAATGACGTTAACTGCATTAACAAGAGAGCATCGTTAATGCTGGTTAACTGGATTTACTTTAAATAAATATAAATATTAATAGTAAATGTCAAATGTGACACTAGAATTTTTTTTTTTTGTAAATACTTTGACGTCCCGTATCAGGAAAAGTTATATCACCCACTCCTAACCTCAACCCTTCTACTGCATACTAACACATAGTAACATTTAACATCTACAAAAACAGCCTGTAAATAATAGAAATTACAAGTGTTAACGGGAAATTCCAGAGGTCCTCCATTAACCTCACCTGTACGGGGGTCCAAAATGGAAATATAAGGAAACTTGTTGAGTTTGTAAAACTGGATGTAGCGCTGACCCTCTTCACTGTCATGGTAAACCTTATAAAACAAACAAACAAACAGTCGCTCACAAACATTCAGATTCAAAAAGCAAACAAACCCAAATGTTCAATGGATGAGAATCCATCTGAAAAGGCATCTACGGCACTTCGGGGGTGACGAAAATTATGTTTTTTTAAATAAATAAAAGGGAAAAAAAACAAACCAATAAAACCAAAAAATATGATAAAGATTTAATATTCAAAATATTAAAAATATTTAAATACAAATATTTCAATTTGGAAAACCTATAACTAAATATTTGAGTTGTTACTCAAAAATATTTAAATATAAGTCAAATTATAAGTGAAACATAACGTACGTTACACTATATGTTCAGATGTTTGTGGACACCCCTTCTAATGAGAGTATTCAGCTACTGTAAGCTGCACCCATTGCTGACACAGATGTGCAAATGCACACACACAGCTTGTCTAGTCCCTGTAGAGAAGAAGTACTGCCAATAGAATAGGACTCTCTGGAGCAGATCATCATCATTAACCTATTGGCACCATGCTGCCTAATGCCAGGCGTGGGCTAGAGGGGGACAGTAGAGACAGTTACTCCAACAAAAGCAGGATGCTGAACTCCTGAATAAAGAGATGTCCCAATACTTTTGACATATAGTGTATGATCAAGACAAACAGTAACAGTGTTTATTAAGCTAATATATAAACAGTAAACAGTGCTGCTGTTTATCCTCGGAGGACATAATTACATATTCATTCAGAGTTTAACTCCAGTAAAATTATCTGCAGGTTTTTTTTTTGTGTCTGTGGTTGAAAAGAAATATTTTGCAGCTGAAACTGACAGAGACCGAGAGGATGAAGGGTGAGGTGGACCAATACCTGCCAGAAGATGAAATGCTGTCTGATGATGGTCTTGACGGCCTCGTTGCTCCACACGTCTCTGTTCAGACACTGGCAGGCGAAGTCCTGGACGTTCTGGATGTTTATCATCAGCCACTTGTTCTCCAGCTGGCCGCAGTCTTTCGCCTGGACGACAACACATTCATAATATTGTTTATTGCTTTTTTAATTCTTATTTATATCGTGTATATAGTGTAAATTATTTATCTAAATTCTTGCTATCCCTTTCTGCTGTCACACTGTGAATTTCCCCACTGCGGGACTAATAAAGGACTATCTTATCTTATCTTATTAAAGAACCTCAGACCCCTTTCAGGCAGATCAAGAGCTAAAGGATGATGGATCCATAAAACAGGCGGCGCTGAATAACCCGTTTTACTGAACCGGAATAATAAACTTGGAGCACACGGAGCAGGCCGGTTCCTCACCGTCTCAAAGCTGCCTTTATGCATGAGTTCGATGGGGGGCCGAAACAGATCAGCCAGGGTGCTCAGCTTCTTATCCATCGCTCCTCCGTTCCTCAGCTCCTGCTCCTGCCTGACTGCAGGAACACACAGATCCAACCATTACACAGCACTCACACTGAGTTAGTGGTCTGGGGGTGGGGTCGGGTACTGTTTACAACTGAGTAACGGTACCAAACGCTTCTTTTTCGGTACTTCACTCTCTCTGTGCTAAAAAAATGAATTTCAGATAAAAATAATTTAAACATTTTTTACATGATTTACACAACAGAGTGATGCCACTTCAGGTGTGTGGCCATGCTCCATGTATTACTATTGTGTGTGTATATATATATATATATATATATATATATATATATATATATATATATATACACACACACACACACACACACACACACACAAACACATACACACACATACACACAGACATACATATATAAATTCTGACCAATCGGCTTTTGTGCTGGTAGTGGTCGTTGCTACTTCTGCTGGGTGGAGTGATCCTCAGTGTGTCTCTGATTAGTGGTGTCCAAATTCTTTGCTCTGCTTCTCCAGGAGGCTTGTTAATTTTACACGTTTTACAGCAGCTTTCGATCGAGCACAAGTCGTCCAGAGTCTCGGGCAGCAGACGTTCCCATGTTGCCAAAATATGTCCAGAAATGTGTGGACGCTCCTCCTAATGAATGCATTCATACTTAAAGCTGCACCCATCGCTGACACAGATGTGCAAATGCACACACACAGCTTGTCTAGTCCCTGTAGAGAAGAAGTACTGCCAATAGAATAGGACTCTCTGGAGCAGATCAACATCATGACCCTATTGGTACCATGCTGCCTAATAATGCCAGGCGTGTGCTGAACTCTCTAGTTCCTGGACAGTAGAGACAGTTACTCCAACAAAAGCAGGATCGGCTCTTTAATACCCTTGATTTCAGAAGAAACGGTGAGTGAGGGACTGGCGGCAGAGTTTCTGTCTGGACGTGCAGCGGGAAAACTGTATTCCACACTTTCAGGCGGTCAACAATCCAGTAGACTTTTCAGTTTGAGAGGGTCAGAAGTGTTTCCAGGTCCAGCCTGGCATTTCCAGTTCCAAATATGTCTCAGAGCGTCGTCTGCATTAATTTTCTAAAAACCTAACCACTCCAGGGGCAGCGGAGGCTCAGCCCCTGCAAGCCAGCAAGCAAGCAAGACCCATCTCCCTCTCTGGGTGCTGGAGCTGGCTGCCCACCGCTCTGGGTGTGAGTGTGCTCACTGCCCCTAGTTCATTAGTGCATGTGTGTGTTTACTACCTCAGATGGGTCAAATACTGCACCTTTACCTTACTTGAGACCAAGCGCTTGCAGGAGTGTGAATCTGTGTATCTGTGTTTATGCCTCCAGTTTGTCTCAGTACTAGATCAGTACAGATCAGCCAGTGGAGACTCCTCACTGTGCTATTACTACTTACTGGTTTCAGTCTGGAAGTCCCGAAAGCCGTCAAATATGGAGCGCGCCGGTCTGCGCCTCTTTGGTACTGCAGCACACAGAGAGAAATACAGCTAAAGAGACTGTTAAGACAGGAGTTGGCTTAAGACCGCGAGGGAGCGGAGACGATTACCTCCAAACAGAGGCTCCGGCTCCACCAGGATCTCTTGCTTCTGAGGGATCGGTGCTCGGACCTCATCTCTACCAGGATGAACATGCAAAATCAGATTAAGCAAAAATCACAGATCAGCATCTCAGAAACAGACCCACTCAAAGTCATGGTGATCAATCATATTTTATATATATATTTAATTCAGATGACATCTTTCTTGAATGAACATCATGTAACTCTAGTAGCAGCTGCAAAGTCGCTGTCTCACTCTGTATGGGGAAGTCTGCTGCACGAGGCTCCGGCCGAACTAGAACTCGTGCTCGGTTCCTCTGGGATTCCTCCTCCGTCCAGAAACATGGTGACCGCCATTTCCAGGTTATTGTTACATGCCTCTAGCATGTGTATCCCTACGCTCTCGGTGGCTCCTAACAAAAAATAAAACAACCAAGATCAGCTGACTGTAACACTTTTCACAAAGTCATTACTTATGATTATTTAACTGAATAAATTATTAATTAAAAATCAGTTAAGTCTGAATATCGAGTCTTCATCCCTCTCAGCGCAGGTCTTTCCTAGCCTTCCAGTGTTTCAGTGGCAGTGGTGGCTCAGCGGTTAGAGCGCCGGGATATTGATAACAGGGTTGCGGGTTCGATTCCCGGGCTCGGCAAGCTGCCACTGTTGGGCCCTTGAGCAAGGTGGGCCCTTTACCCTCTCTGCTCCCCGGGCGCTGGAGTTGGCTGCCCACTGCTCTGGGTGTGTGTGTGTGTACTCACTGCCCCTAACACAGGTGTGTGTGTGTGAGTGTGTGTTCACTACCATTTCGCTGTACCGTGACAAATACGTGCACCTTTACCTTTTTACCTTTCTAGTTTTCTACAGCTTGATTTAATTAATTATTTATTATTATTATTGTACATTATATTATATTATCTCAGACACTGGCTGCACAAATTGTCCAGAAACTAAAAGCTAAAACCTCCTAAAAGCTTTGAAAGGTATTTAAAATCACTTCACTTTACAAAACAACTGAAGTCTGAACCCTAAAGCCTCAGCCCCGCCCCCCAGCAGCGCCAGCCAATCGCACCGCATCCCTCCTCCTCAACGCTGGCTTCGTTCCCGCCCACTCCACGCATGCGCAGCAGCAGCAGCAGCAGCGGGCTCCGTTTCCCCTCGCCAGTCTTTCCATCCTTCATTTCAGCAACAAAAGTGAAAGTTGAGGCTTTAAACTCGTGATATTTTCAGCTTCAGCGAGTCTAGGAGCTCGTATCTGCACGGAAGGCTCCTTTAAGAGCTCTCGGCGCGCAAACGGAGAGTTTAAAGCCCGCAGGTCAGACACGTTAGGAGTCAGGAGGCAGACAAAACTGGAGAAAGTGGAGATAGCAGCTTTTACAAACCCGCCATGTTGTAGCCAGGCTGAGCTCATGCCTTGTGGCTCGAGCTGCTCAAATGCACGAGATAATTTCCCGAAACGTTCAAAAAGCAGCAGTTCTGTCAGCCTGTGTGCATAAGTCTGCTGCTGAGAGCTGCACTGCTGCTGCAGACGCTGTGGTCAGCCCTGCTCTGCAACTTTCCAGCGCAGACACCTGCATTTGTTCCTCTCTCAGAGAGTCCAGCAGCCTGCAGTGCTGCTGCACAGCCAGCTGCAGGCTTAACCCGGCGCACGTGCTTCTGTCCACACACACACACACACACCCCCCCACGCTTTAATCCCACCTGTAATTCCCCGATAGTGTGTTTTAATCTCGTGCACTTGCTCTTATTCAGTGTGTGGGTTAGCAGGTTAGCGTTAGCCTGCTGTTTACCCGAGTAGGGCAGTAGGTCAGAAGCCCTCCACACTCAGACCGCTGCTCCTAAACTGCTCGCTAACCCCTCCAAACCCGTCCCGGGTCGCTGCTGGGGCTAAAAATACTGATATTTACCTGTTATGGCAGTGAACTGCTGGATTAACCCCTTCAGACCCGGCGCTGCTGCGTCTCCGAGCGCCGCCATCTCACTGTCAACAACACAAACACGCGCATGCGCGGAGCAGGCCAATCACAGGCGCTATCTGAGGCACGACGGCGTTCGTCACTCTGGTGGGATTCTGGGTATTGTAGTGGGACGAATTCTGCCTTCCTACACAATTTTAAAATATAGAGTTTAAAGATTAATCTGTTTCTGATTATTTTTCTGAAGTTATGTTGAAGTATTTTTTGAATCTATTTTAAGATGCGAAGCAAATTACATCGCATTCTCACTTAGGTTTAGCATTCAGAGAAAATGATCCACAAGGGGGCGCTATTCTATACCCGAAAAAGTAAAATAAAATATTGGTTATGATTTATCTCATAAATCTATGATGTATTAGGAGGGGGGTGCTCTAAGATTATCAGTTTACTATTTTACACTGCTGATTTTATTTTACAGTACAGGATTGATGAAGATGGATTATAGGTGAATTTGCATCAGTTAACTAATATCCAGCAAGTAATATATATCATAAATACATGCAAATCAGCTATTATATTTATATATATATATATAATAATAATTTAAGCTATTATATTATAGATCTATGATAGACCGTAACTGATCAGTCAGCTCTGTTAAAACAGACTAGGGTCAGACGTTGCATCCAGATTCCTTTGGTCTAGAGTGTCTACAAGGCCTGCAAGGGGTTCTAGGTAGGCAGTGGGAAGTGCCCAATAACAGTGGTCCAATAAGAGGCACTATGAACTGGCCTCACCTCGCAACCCGTAGAACGTCTTGGTGCCAGATACCAGAGAAACCACCAGAGGGATCCATTGTGGTGGAACGTGGAACACCACCATATTAGTCAGGTGACGTTTTGGCCTGTGTGTGTGTACATTAAATATTATGACATTAATCTCTCAATATTTCATACAGGAATGACATTCATGGCAACCTCCATAATCACTTTTCAAATTACTTTTATTATTTTGTTGTTTATAATACATTCAGTTCAAAACAGTCAACCAAGCACTTGAAAAACAATAAAAAAAATAAAATATAATAAAAGTCCCCAAATAAAACACTAATCGAACAAATTTTAAATACAACTGGTATGTTTGAAGGAACGTCCGGTGATGCTAAAGTTGTATTTCTGTATTTCAGGAGAATTTAAAGGCCTAGCTCGCCCAAAACATGCTAATATAACTGTGAAAATGGACTTTAGTAGCCATTAATTACCCTGACGTCATTGGTATTCCACTATTTAGTGGCTACGCAATCTCATTAGCATTTCAGCTCACACTATTCCTTTAAAGCTCATCAAAACTGCATTAACTCTGTTAAACGTTCAAACAACCATTATTCTTTTATTCCATCACCAGTTTAATCCCCCAGCTCTTCTCCTTCGCTTGCTTTACTGGAACTCCAGCTTTATTACAATTTGCGCATTAAACGCTCCAGTATGTTTTTGTTATATGCGCCCTATCTGCCCTTGAGCACCCCCACCCCACCTACTTGAGATCTCACATATTCTGGAATCATCTAAATAAAGCCTACACAGAGTAACGTTGGCTTGTTTAGTGCATCTGCACTTCTGTAACATGGGGGTAATTTGAAGAATGCAGATTTCTGAGGATCTGAGCGGCCTAAATTCTGATCTAAATCAGCTTTCCGTTAAAGATTGTAGCTTTAAAACCTGACCTACAGGTGATCCATTTAATGTGATTTTGTCCTTATTGGAAATGCTCGTTTTATTCAAACCTTAATTAAGACTTCACAGCTGAACAGAGAAGACAGCGACCAAAAAACCCAGCCAAATCCACCCAGAGAGCGCAAAAGTGTGTGTTTAACCTTCAGCTTTTAGCTAGCTAGGATTGATCCTGTGACTAAAGCGATCATTCGATGAAATAAAAACGGATTAAATTCTCAGCCATGCAAACTGAGCGCAGCCTCAATAAAACATTTGCTTTTTACACTTTTCCAGGCCAAAAACACTCAAATCCCATGAAGAGTTTACTGCTAATTTAATATCAAACTGAAACACCGTGTTCTGCTTAGGGCTGACCCAACTCATGCGAATAATTGAGTATTTGGTTTTGTTAGTATTTGATACTTTATTTAGTAATAAAAAGCCTCGCCTTTTTACTGTTGCCTAAATGACCATACATTTGATCAGCAAAGGTTTTTTTTAATCAACATTAAACATTTAAATTAACTGAACGTTAACAGCCGATTTCAGTTCATTCGCACCGGCACCGCTATAAACTATTAAAGGGTTCGTATAATTAAGAAAAATAGATTGATGGGAGTGTGCAAAGATCTATAATGTACTGTTCGCTTCCTTCAGTCCATAAAGCTTATAGCTAAATGAACCCTACGCTGCAGAAAGCCCCATTCTGGAAGAGTTGTTTCTGAGATATCACAAAAGCCAACACATTTACATATATCCATCTATTTAGCATAGCTCCACCCATTTGCACTAAAAAGTTATAAAGACTGTTTCAGCAGGGACTGCTTTTGGAACAAGCCACAGCCAATCAGAAGGGAGATTAGTCAGAAAACGTCATATAAACAGTGACCATTGTTTGGGACAGGACATTAATTTGAGGGGGTATAGACGAAAAATGTAGACCAGGGGGCGCTTTATCGATGCAGACTGGAAATATGTTGAACTGCAGTAAGATGTTTTTTAGCGTTAATATAATTGTTGGATGGTTTTTAAAAAGAAGGGAAAAAAAAGACCAAAGACTATTCAGGACCTGTAAAAGGCCATCCGGGCCAGCCCTAATTCTGTGTTGTGTCAGTGCATTACGGTTTTCCCTTGTAGAGTCAGGTCACACTCGGCAGGGTCGCTGCCCTGAGCTGGAAAACAAAAAACAAAAACCGAAACAAAAGAATAATGAAGCCTTTCAGACAGTAGCCTAGGTCACGGGAAGAGTGTGTGCAAGTGTGAGAGAGTAGAGAGAGTAAAGGGTGCCTGCACGAGGGTGCTGAGAGTGCGTCGTGTGTTTTATTCGTTCTAAAAGTGAGGGGAAAGCAGGGTGCTTAGAGGAGGAAGAGCAGCTGGAGTGTACGTGTGTGTGAAGAACACATGAGGCGAGTTTTAATATGGAGCTCTGTAGACCTCTGAGGTCATGCGTCACTCTGTAGGCGTCCACCACATCCATATGCGGAGGTGTGGGTCTAGGCTTCTTGGGGGGGGGGGGGGGTGCAGATTAGCAGTTCTCTCACCCTGTGGTAAACAATGTTCCAAACCATATGAACTGTCCTGTGTACACTTTCCTCCTGAATGCCTCTCTTCAGATCCTGAATTTCTGAATTCTCTCGATCCTCTGAGCTGATGAAGATAAACATCAGTTACTCCCGCTGTCTATTAAACTGACGGCACAGTTATGCACGGCAGCAGCGTTAGCTTAGTCATTAGAAATGTACAATAATATTGGCATCATATCGGTGTCGGCAGATAACTGCTTGAAACCAGATCAGACAGATACATTGATCTGACATGTGCTGATGTGTTCATTGATCAGATAAATATTGATAAATAATAATATTATTACTTTTGCCTCCATTACTGCCAAAGGCTTAAAAACTTCAATTTCACCACTTTGCATGATCTCCAGACACGCCCCACAAATTATAAATATTTTTTATATATAAAAAAAACACAATGCCATCAGTGCTGGGAGGATAAAGGCTAGCACTGTCTTCCTCCAAGACATGCAAAGATGCTCCACCACTGCCACTATAGCAACACCACTGGAGCTTAACACGCTTGGAGGAGAACACTAACTGCCCTGCTGAGTGATGCGGGGGGAAAACCTGCATGTTATTCATTTTACTGTATTTATAATCCTCTAATGTTATATTTTTCTGTAAAGCTGATCAGCGGGATATTTATAAATTTATTTATGATCATCGGTGCATCGCCTAATATTCAAACCTCAACTCTGAAAGGATCTTTAGGGACATTCTGAGGGAAAATGTACATAATCAGTTCTGGGACACGTTTGTTTACCACAGGTCTTAGTTCACCTTCAGAACCAGCGCTCGTCCGGACGCTAACGGCAAACTACGAAAGGACGGCACATCCTCAGAGGTCTACTGGGAGGGTTACGGGAGGCGGGGCCGGCACTGGGGGCGGTGCAGGAGGTCAGAGCGTCAGAAGCGGATGAAGGTAGCGTCAATCTGCCGGACGCTGGGCAACGCCAGCATGATCTTGCGCCTGTACTGAGGGTCCTTCTGCAGGGGGTTTCGCTCCAGATACACCGTCTCTAAACCTTTGGCGTTTTTCAGCTCGTCCAGATCGCTCCAGTTCTCTATCTGGTTGTCGTTCATCTGAGAATAAGAAACAGAAATAATAACTGAACAGACAGACATTCAGATTTCTGTGATTTTACCCTCTGAGGAATACTGCCAGACTCCAGCCTTTTCCTTTCTCCCGGTGATGAGAGACGCGTGCATGCTTTACTCTCAGGCTAATACTCCCTCCAGAGGCTCCAGTATGTTCAGAACTGTGCTCTCACAAACACCTCGTGCTCTTATCACTCCTGTACTTGCACAGCTGCACTGGCTCCCTGTCCGCACTCCTACTGACTTTAAAACTCTTACTGTAACATACATGGCCCATGGTGCAGCTCCAGGCTATCTGTGTGACTACAGTCTTCTGTTAGGAAAGACTACTGTACAGCAGCCTCTCTGAAATCTGTGGGTGAGAAGATTCTCCTACAGAGAGCCTCAATTATGAAGTGCCTTACTTCCATAATAATAAAATAATAATAAAAATATTAAAAATGCTCCTTCATTAGTTTGTTGTTTTCAAAGGTTACTTACAGCAAATCTCTTCAGATCTTTTGTATGAATATTATTTATTCCAGTTTAAGAATAGTGCATTAAAAGTGAACATTTATTATTATTATTATTAGCTAACATGCCTGGGATAAAATAACACCTTACCCAGAATTCCTGCAGCTCTGTTAGGTGACTTATGTTCTCAATTTTCTTTATCCTGTTTGCTGCGATGTCCAGGGTTGTCAGTTTTTTCTGAAAAAAAAACAGAAGCAGATGATCTGAGCCCGAGGCAGGAGAAGATAAAGGATGAACTCACTCAGAAGATATTATGAGAAACATGACGAAAAATTAAAGACAAAGCTGCACACAAGGACACATCTGAAAGGTTATGAATTATGAAATCACCAGAGTGATTTTTGGATGACACAGTGTACACTCAAATACACAAGTCTCCTCCCAGAACGGATTCTGGGTTTACTTAGGGGGAGGGTCTCATCACTGGTTTGCTTTCAGAAACAAGGGTTCCATACAAGCAGAGAAGAACTTCTGGGGTCATGGCATTTCACTGTGCAGGATCACCTGCAAACAAGTAGCCTTTCTCATGGAACCCAAAAGTACTGGATGGAGCTCCACCACCATCATTCCAGAGAACACAGTTCTTCCACTCCTCCACAGCTCCTCAATGCTGGGGGGCTTTATAGCCCTCTAGCCCACGCCTGGCATTAGGCAGCATGGAGCCAATAGGGTCATGATGTTGATCTGCTCCAGAGAGTCCTATTCTATTGGCAGTACTTCTTCTCTACAGGGACTAGACAAGCTGTGTGTGTGCATTTGCACATCTGTGTCAGCAATGGGTGCAGCTTAAAGTAGCTGAATGCATTTATTTGAAGGGGTGTCCACAAACATCTGGACAGATAGTGTAGGTGTGAAAGTGCTCTGTTGCTCAGTAGGACTTACATTGTTTTCCAGACCCTCAATAACCTCAATGCCATTATGGCTCAAGTAGAGCTCCCGCAGGTTCACCATGTTCTGGAGACCCTCGAGCTTCGTGATGCGATTGCTCTGCCAAGAAAACAGAGACTATTTATAAAACTGAAAAAGAAGGAAGAAGAAGAAAGAAGCATGGGAAGGATGTACTGTCTCACAGTCGGACTGATTGAGCGTACCTGAATACTGAGGACAGTCAGGCTGTGCAGGCCGTCCAGATTCTGCAGCTGCATGATTTTATTTGTGCCAAGAAACAAACTATCCAACGAGGTAAGAGCGTCTAGATTCTCGATGATCTACAGAAGAAAACACACAACCAGAAAGTGTTTTTCTTTCAGTCATGATAAGAGACAGACCTCAGATGTCACATCTGATATCAGAATAAATTGGAAAGGGGCGTGGCCACGGTGGCCCAGCACTCGGCACAACACAGAGAAGCGGCTTTTATCCAACAGAACCCATCACCAACACCCAAACCCAACTAAACTAACATACCCACGCCCAGCGGGGCTCTAAGGGCAGCACCGAGCAACTGGACCTAAATCAGTCCTGTGGAGGCTCTTTGGCTTGTGAAACATGAAGAGCCCTTTCTGTACACCACCTAAAGCACTGAGTGCTAATAGGCTCCAGGTGGCAGTAGCAGTAAGGGGGTGGTCTGACGGCACCTGAGAGGGCCTGGACCTGCATCTCCGCCTCCTCACAGCCACAACGAGTTTAAGAAAGAGGGTGAGGTAGCAGCAAGAACACTGTGTTCAAGATTTAGACACATGGAATTGTGCTTTTCTGGGCAGGAGGTGTTTATTTCCTCAGTAAAACTATTTAAAAAATTAGAATAAATAAATTGTAATATCAGAATAAACACTAATAATAATAACAACACTCCTACAGAAAGCGATGAAGGTTCTCCATCACTGTGTTCATCATTAGAACATCTCCAAAGTTCTCCTCATGTAGTCTAGTATTATTTGGAGTTCTCCTCAGATCAACAGAATCAGATCAGGGCTAAATGATGGTAAATCAGGTGAGCTGCTGCTGCTGCTGCTGATGATGATGGAGTTGAACACATCCACAAGCTGTCATATTTGTGCAAAATCCCATAACATCTCTCTACGGTGCATGTGTAAAGCATGCGTTTTAATAGTGGCTCAAAGCATAATTTACACTTGACTGTAGGGGGAAACCAGGAGCAATAAGTGGCAATTTTCCATAAAGCTGCTTTAAAGTGACTAGCAACCTAATCTGTATCTGCTGCATCTGTCTCATATATGTTTATAATCATAAATATAAACAATAATAATGTCAGTACATTCACTGAAATGAAAACCCAATGACTCAAATTGAACCTAGAATGGACGTCAGTGAGCAGCAGTGGAAAACCATCAGTAAACAGGTATGAGAAACTTTTGGGACCCAACCCAGAGAATATGCAAATATCTTGTCAATAATTATAGTGTATAACCTTTGTATGAAGTAAAGGTTGACATCTCTTTCACCAATATAGAACCATGAGTACTTTTTTAAAAAACCTTACTCAAATAAAAAACAACAAAAAACATTGTAGTATCTTTAAAAGTGCATATAGTAAAATTTTAAAACTCACCCTGATGCGATTGGACCCCAGCTCCAGCATTTGAAGGCCAGTGAGGTGTTCAAGGTTAGCGATGCTCGTTATCTTGTTGTGCAGCAAGAAGAGCTTCTTGAGCTTCGTTAGCCGCTCCAAACCTTCAATCTTCCTCAGGAGGTTAAATGATATGTCTAGCTGTCTGTTAAGTTCACAACCAGCAGATTAAGATCAAGCTCAGGGTGGGTAATACGACATAGTTATTATTTTTATATTATATATTATTTATATAATATATATAAAAATATATATTTTTTTTGTTTTGTTTTTTTGAATTATCATTGGACAGGTACTTAGGGTGGGTGACAGGTAGGGCTGGGCGATATAGTAAAAATCCTATATCATTATATTTAAAGACTTTTTTGCGATAATTATCAATATTTATCACGATACATGTAATCACAGACTAAAAACATCAGTAGAAGCAGATTCTATTCAGAATATACTTTTCAGATTCTCTCCCATACTGAATACAATCTAGTCTAATTACACTGTTAGTAATAAAACCTGCAGCTGATCAGTGTTTATTAAGCACCAACAGTCTCCTCCGTATGATTAGAAAAGCTTACTGTATCACCATAACAACATTCATCACCATACGATAAAATATCATCATATTGCCCAGCTCTAGTGTCAGGGCAAAGATATTATACTGGAACACTTTTGTGATGATATGCAGTATGCAAGAGCAGTACCAGGCTTTTAAAAGTGCGTTCAAAACCAAAATTGATGGCTGAACATCTGATGAAACACTCTAGTTCCTACTTAGTTTTATAGACCTTGTTTTTAATAAATGTAGCTCTATTGTTTTCCTGCACATTTTCCTAATTTTAACGGGCTTTTACAATCCATACAAATTAAAATATTGAATAAACCTAAACTTTAGGCACTGTGAGGTTATATTCATCACGATTATGATGTTATGCATCACTCTTCCTTATAAAGCACAGCATGAAGTGATTTCAGCAGTTATACAGTATAACAGTACAGGACACCCAAAACATCAGTTGTCAGTTCAGTCAGATCAGTGAAATCTCTGTGGACTATATACTGTATGATCATAACCAGACTGTGTGCCACTCACTCCAGCTCGGTCAGGGCCTGCAGGTTCTCCAGTTTGCGGATCTGGTTGTCATAGAGGTCAATCTCCCGCAGAGAGGACAGGCTCTCCAGGTTCTCAATCTTTTTGATCAGGTTTTGTCTAAGAGAAAGAGTCTGACAGCACACAGGAGTCATCAGTATCAGCCCTGCATTTCTGTGCCTGCGTCACTACTGACAACCCTCTTCGTGGTACTGCTATAGTTTGTGTAATTAAATAATAATAATAATAATAATAATAATAATAATTAATAAAAAAATATATTAATAATATTACAAAAAAAAGAGTTCTGATTCTGATCTTAGCTTTTATAATTCTGTCATGTTCAGACCTGGGGTTGCAAAAAGGTGGAACATTTCTAATAAATTTCCAGTAAAGTACCGGTACCTTTCCATGGGAACTTTAGCAATATTCCAAAATATAAACTTTCCATGGAATTTATGGGAACTTATTGGAATATTTAGGAAATACTGGATAATTTACAGGAACTATAATCATACACTATCATCAATGTACCATTTCCTTTGTCTACAGCAGACATGAAGGCAAAACAATACAAATAAATCTACCATGGGAATGAGTCAGGTTTCTAGAAATCATCTGGACCTGTGCTGGACATGTGATGGAGGAGGAACGGACAGTGGATGCAGGGGGTGTGGTCTCTCTATAGCCCTGCAGTGTGTAATGTGCCGTGTGCCTGGGACTGAGGAGCAGCTTTGCTATTCAACTGTCTCTGTATTATAACTAATAATTTTAGCCAAGATTATGCCTCAGTATATTTGACCAACTGAATGCTTCAAAAGTTTCTCACCTTAGCTTCAAATACTCCCATTTTATTCCCATTAACTCCAGTTCATTCCTGTGGTAAATTCCCAGAATATCGCAACCCTGTTTAGAGCATTTGGGGCCACAAACAAGTCATGTGACCAAGCAGCAGGGCCTGAGTGTTTAACTCAGAGAGGCGAGGAGAGTTTAACTGTCAAAGTAAAAACAACCTAAAAATCTGACCTGAATAAACTGCAGGATGTTAACAGTGGAACAGTGGAAACGCAGAACAGTGGATTTGGTGAATGTGTGCAGTCTGGAGGCTGGAAATCTAAGGTCCACTGTCTAGCCCGCCTAGTCACTCACCTTGGCCTTCTGCAAAACTTCAAGCCCCTCAATCTTCCCGATCCGACAGTGGACCAGATCCACATCCTGTTAGGAAGAACAGAAAATGAAGAATCCGCTGATTGTCCTGTAATGGTTTAATATCTGAATAACCCGTCTCCAAAACAAGACCAGCATGTTTACCATCTGTGACGAACACAGACGTGCAGTGAACATGAACACACAGACACAGACACACAGACACACAGACGGAGGGGTGGGCAGCCATTGCTGCAGCGCTCGGGGAGCAGAGAGGGTGAAGGGTCTTGCTTAAGGGCCCAAAAGAGGCAGCTTGCTGAGCCCGGGTATCGAACCCATAACCCTGTCATCAATAGCCCGGAACTCTAACTGCTGAGCCATCACTACAATATTAATACTTATACAATACATATACAATAATAATACTAATATAATATAATATTACTATTATAACAATGTATTATTACTATTACAGCCATGTCAGGGGAAGCTCGTTCCTCCACTTCTGTGCAGGACAGTAAAAAGTCTGGACGCTCGTCTTCCGTGGATCTTAAAGGATGGCGGGTCGAGCCGAGCCGTACTTGAAGCTGGAAGGGCTCTCGGGGCAGAGTTCTCTGCTGAGTTCTCTCTTCACTGGCTTCCTGTAGCTGCTGCCCACATCAGATTCAGACCCCCGACTCTGGTCTACAAAGCCAAGACTGGACCAGCCAGCCCCTCCACCAGTACTTGATGGCAATGGTCAAGAGCTGATCTGCACCAAGAGCCCTTCCAGCTTCAAGTACGGCTCGGCTCGACCCGCCATCCTTTAAGATCCACGGAAAACGAGCGTCCAGACTTTTTACTGTCCTGCACCGAAGTGGTGGAACGAGCTTCCCCTGGGTGTCCGAACAGCAGAGTCCAACGCTCACTGTCCTCAAACCCAGACTGAAGACCCTCCTCTTCTGAGAGGACTTGGGTGAAGAGTAGAGTATTATGGTCTCCATACTGACTTGTGTTTAGTAGAGTCTAAGATTAAAGGATCTTTGATTTTTTTAGTCTATTTAAACTAGTTTTTTTTTGGGTAAATAGCAAAGCACTTCTGTAAGTTGCTCTGAATAAGAGCGTCTGCTAAATGCCTTAAATATAAATGTTAAATGTACTATTATTATTATTATTATTATTATTATTATTGTTATTATCAGCCCTCGTTATTATTGTTATGAACAGTTCTCCAGCCTTAAAAAAAGGTTTGAGTTCTTTCTAGCAGTGGCAGTGTTTTTAAAACTGTTTTTTAACCTGTAGTGTAGCAGTTGTTTTTGTTTTTGCCATCAATAAGCTCTAAAGCAGAGCATCACAGACCGATTCACTGAGAGACTCCTTCCTGCTCACCTCTTCATTAGGGTCGAGGGTTATGGTGTCCATATCAACAGGCGACTCTTCTGGAACTGCACGGAAGAGCAAGAACAGTAAATGAGGGCTGAGAAGCCGGGACCAGCAGCTGGAGGTATAACTGAACTGGATACGCACCTGTAGAGGCCTGCTGGGAATCCAGCTCAACCTCTCCATTAAGGCTCTTCCTCTTGGTCTCGTCATCTCCAGACTCCTCAGACTCGCCCCTCCTGTCAACTACACAGAGCAGCACCACAGTTACGGGTCAGGCTTTAAAATCAGGCTCTTACAGATAAACGTATTCTGATGTGACGCCAAACCCCGACTCTGACTGTGTTTCTCTCACACTTTAAATCATGTGGCAGACAGGCAGACAGACAGGCAGACAGACAGGCAGACAGACAGAGACAGTGAGAAGGCAGACAGACAGACAGGCAGTGAGCAGACAGACAGGCAGACAGACAGACAGACAGGCAGTGAGCAGACAGACAGACAGGCAGTGAGCAGACAGACAGGCAGACAGACAGACAGACAGGCAGTGAGCAGACAGACAGACAGGCAGTGAGCAGACAGACAGGCAGACAGACAGACAGACAGACAGGCAGTGAGCAGACAGCAGACAGACAGACAGGCAGGGCTGGTGATGAACACTGGAGGTTCTCCAGAGCCTCAGCAGAAGCCCCAGCTGCTGTTCTAGCCAGCGTGCAGGTTCTGCAGCCAGTGCTGCCATTCCATACAGCCCAGCTAGCCCAGCTAGCCCAGATTAACACCTACATCTGACCAACACGTTAAAAACGAACTGAAAACCAGGTGTTTTTACACTAAAATCTCACAAATTACAGCAGAAGGTACAGAACCAGACCAGCATGCTAAGCTAAAGCTAGCTCATGCTAACAGCGCTGTGAACGTAAACAGTGGATGAATGGTGTGTCAGCAGATAAACCCTGACAGCTACAGAAACACACTCCACACGCACTTACACACCCGACCAGTGTCTACACACCCGCCCCGCTCCCCCGCGCTAATGTGGAGCACTGTAATGATCAGATTAGTGTTTTTCACCTTCCATATCTTGCGGTTCGCAAACAGGCAGGGTCGCCATTTTATTCCCTCTCGACCCGCCCACCGGGCAATGACTGACAGCGGCCTCAGCCAATCGGAAGCTAGAACGCTTGCACTAAGCAATAGCGCCGCGATAAAACGCTGATCACAGGCTAATCAATATATTAATGAGCATAAATAATATCAATCAAAAGAACTGTAGCGTAGCAGTGATGCATGACTGACTTTTATTAATATGTGGGCTATTAATATGAATAGTAGCCATCGTTCTAAAAATAAGTATATATACATATGTAAAAAAATAATAATTTATACATTTTATACAGCTTAGAAATATGTTTAAGATTCTCAGGCTAAAATTACATTAATATATAGAAATTATGTTGTGCAGATACTAATATAATATTAATATATTCATAAAACAATTATTCAATCAAATATTATATATATATATATTATTAATCATCATGTCATTATGGAAAATTATTGCTGTTCACCACAAGGCTGATCCAGGTTTATAATCATTTACTTATATATATATATATATAGTCTATAAATAATATTATAACAAAAATGGTGTTAATATTTTATAATATTAATGATAATATATACATTATATATATATATATATATATTATTATTATTATTATTATTTTTTATTTTTTTTTAATGAACATGGCTATTTTATGCTGTTATTAAAACACAGACAGTTTCATGTATTTCACATTTATTTTTATGTAGGAATCTTGCCGTACAGGCCGCACGGCAGAAAGACAAAAGCTTAGTTAACTTTATTCCCTATAAAATGAGATCAGTGATGTTGCCTCAATCGCACCGGGTCACACACACTCCTGTTTTTAGTGTTATCTGGCAGTGCGTACAATAGGGATCAGTCATCACGCCGAACAGCCGATAAAGGAACAGGCCAGCGTCCTTAACCCCAATCACAAGCTGAGGAACCTGCAGTGCTCGGGTGATTACTGCAGACAGTCACTTTAATGTGGTTCCCTGACCAGTGCAGCTGTAAAGTGACCAGATCAGAGTCGACAGGTCTTCTGAAACTCTGAGGTCTGTGGAAACTAACCGCCCGACTGAGGAGCACCAGATACAGATCACACTGGAGTACTCCTTTAATGTGTATGTTAATGTAAACCCATTGAGAAATCACCACCCAAACACACACACACACACACGTGCAGTTTCACCATTATAGCCTCACGTACTGTAGATTAAGACCAACTCCTGTAATCTGAGACTAAGAGGGAATGTGGTTTATTGCAGACTCAGATTTCTTCACAATGAAGGTGAATGAAAACAGACATCCTCCAAAAAACAGTACAGTGATTTATCAATAACACAGAGTTCCCTAGGGACTACTTTCTGTAGCCGCACTACACCCTGCAGCATGTATCCCTCCACCATTTTAATGATTTGATTTTAAAAGCAGGTTCTAGAGCCGAACTCTTCTCAGAACTCTGGTAGAACCGTGTCTCAGGCATCAGGCAGCGTCTTCATCACCATTAGGTGAAGAACTTTCTGTGAGGAGCTTTTATTAGAGCTTCAGACGTCTGCTTCCCTTCACCTCCACTGTAGAACAGCTCTGACTGGGGGAGCTTATCTAGAACCTCCACTGTAGAACAGCTCTGACTTACATCTTAACCATTTAATCACGTATATAGAAGGTGGAAACTGGTGGAATTCTCTTTAAAGCATCTTCTGTTAGAGATTAAAGATCTTAAAAGATCTCTTGTGTGTACGGCTTTAGGAAAGTTAACTGAAAAAGTAATAAATGAATGAATGAAGGTGGAACTGTTTCCATATAGAAACTCTTTCAGCAAAACTTCACAAAACATCTCACTTTCATTCAGAAAACAAGAAAATAAGACAAGAATTACGACTAAAATGTTAGTTCACAGCTCCGTCCTTCACACAGAGGACCTTTAAACCCCATTAAAAGTGTCTGAAAGGCACATCCTATGGCATGTTTACATTACATTTACATTTACAGCATTTAGCTGACGCTCTTATCCAGAGCAACTTACAAGGTTACTCGTATCACAGAGGAGGTCAGTGTAGTGTTAGGAGTCTTGCCCAAGGACTCTTACTGGTGTAACGCTGCATAGTCACCCAGACTGGGAATTGAACCCCAGTCTCCCACAAGGTGTGGTAGCTCACTGGCAGACAGTGGTGTTATATGTTGCGCCACACCAACCACGTTTATGGATATTAAAAACTTTAACTACATTACAGAGCAGCGTTAAGATGACAAAGGCATCTAGGTGTGGCATCACTACGCAAAGTACCACATATCTCCAATTTTGACTTGAAAAAAACAAAAAAACAAACAAAACAAAAAACAACACAAGATCCAAACACATATATGATTTTGTGTAACTAACAAACGTCTGTGCTAAGACGCTAATTCTAAACACTGTGCAGTTTTGTTCATTGTGGTCAAAAGCATGTAAAATATGTACAATATGTAAAATATTTCAAATATAGAGCATATAATATATGTAAATAGAAAAGAAAATGGCTTTTCCGCTCCCCTGACCTGAGTTCATTTTGGAGATACATGGTTTTCTCTAGGTTTAGCTGTGATGCTACACCTTTTCGTTATGTTGCTCTTACACGTGGTCCCTAAAAGAAAAGAGTTTCTGTATATGGCTCTCAGTCTTTACAGTCTTGATGATGTAGACACCAATCAGAGACCAAAAAAGTCAGTTGATCAACATTGTGCATTACAATTTCATCAGTTACTTACTTATTTAACTGGTAACTAGTCCTAAAATAAACACACATAATCTTATAAACTTAGATTTATGGCTAAATTGGCACAATATTCCCATCACCACTTCGAGACATGCAGAAGAAGACACTGCAGAAGAGTTAGGCTGGAATTTCTGTGCCTATTTTAATGCTAAAATTCCTTAAATGACTATCAAATGCAGTGGAAATACCGTGAACTGGTCAGGATTTAAAGCATGACGGATCTTATTCTGCGATTTTGCAAGCGGCAATATCATGGGGCCCAAGCACTAATCAGCACAATGAGGCCTTAGGTCCAAATGGGATGGGCGCCCCCTACTGACACGCGTCTACTTTGTAGGCTGTTTCAGCTCTGTACCTGCGGTGTCAAAATAAAGGTGCTGTAAAGGATTCTGAGGGAGTGAGTGTGAAGAACCTTAAAAAGGTTTAAAGAATCTTTATACCAATTTATAACATTTCTCATCATCTCTTTCATCATAACAAAGATTGTTGTTTTTTCTGATGGAATGAACAGTGGTTCTCCTACAGCACTGCCCAAAGTGCCCTTCAAACACCTTTATGTCCTCAAGAGTTTTAAAACACAAGCAGAAAAAACTAAACCCTAAAAAACTAAACAAAAAAGAGCAGAAAATTACAGACAGGAAATGAAATCAGCAGGACGGCCTTAAAACACAATTCCATGAATGTAAACAAGACAACAATTAATCAAACAACACTGAATTCACATTCCCTCTAGACTCAGAGGCGAACAGCTCAGACATGCGCCCCCTTTCTTCGTATTCGCTCTGATTTCAGGCTGCTGACCGTGCAGGACCGAGAAAACTAGCATAAAGCGATGGTTCAGCCATAAAAACCTATACATACATCATTTCCGACTTATGTTCCTTTGGGTTTAAAAGAAACCACAGAGCTACTGCTAGCTAACAGATAATGGAAGTCCTTATATATCCCACCAATTAACATGGTGCTAACCGCACACCTAAATCTTCATAGTCTCCCCAAACCGTGTGGAGCGTTCAGTCTTCTCTACTAGTCTTGACTGTGTGCTTTCTGACACTTTGCTATCTAGAACATGAAAAAATGGCTCATACGATTTTTTTAGGTCTAAAAACTTTGTTTTTTAAAGTCAGCATCAAAGGTACACACACTAGTGAGCTAGGGGCAGTAAGCACACACACACCCAGAGCGGTGGGCAGCCAACTACAGCGTCCGGGGAGCAGAGAGGGTGAAGGGTCAGGGGAAGGGAACAGCCCTGAGGTCTATTTATTTATACACTTAAACCCTTAAATTCCTGCAAATTAGTTTCATACCATTTCTTGCTTTGTGTTATTTAATGTTTGATGTTTATTTAAATGTTTGAGGTTTATTTAATGTTTCAGCTTTATTTAATGTTTCAGGTTTATTTAATGTTTATTTCAATGTTTAATGTTTATTTCAATGTTTCAGGTTTATTTAATGTTTATTTCAATGTTTCAGGTTTATTTAATGTTTATTTCAATGTTTGAGGTTTATTTAATGTTTTTTTCAATGTTTGAGGTTTATGTAACGTTTATTTAAATGTTTAATGTCCATTAAATCTTTCGCCAAACCGGTCATCCTAATTCAACAGAACTGGATAAACACGCCGGACTAGCAGTGCCCTGTTTATTCGGCCATTATTTACTATCCAAAGGCCACTCGAAGTCAAACAGCAGCACCGCCCACCACAAAGGTGCAGAGTGTGTTTCCTAGTGACGCTCGACTGCAGAGAAACATTAGTCGAGGGGGTGTGACCTCCTTTAAATTGGCTGTTCGCTGCTTTATCCTGCAGACACGGCCCACGCGTGCAGGGGCACTGAAATCATGGACGCGGACGCGTACAATGAAGATTCAGCGAATACTGAATTCTGAAGATCGCTCACACTGTCGTCATTCTGCTCGCTCACATCACACAGGCCCCAGTGCAATATTTTGGATCTAGGATTAATTTAAAACAGATAAAAATACAAACAACATCAACGGAGTTAGATCTACAGCTGCGGCAAGCGTTTCTGCACCCTGTTCAAATGATGTGATTTTGGTTCAATACAATAATTCAAGGTTCAATACAATAATTAAGATCTCTACAATAAAACAATTCTTATGTATTAACTCAGTTTAATGTACAAATATAAATAAACATCATATATAAATGTGCTGCGATCTATTATTACCTAAAATATTTATACATTTAATAAGTTCCATGCGCAGGACCGTCTTTTTCTGCATATGTAGTATATATGTAGCTCTGTATATTAGTGAGATCCTGCTACTTAATGCACTGATACTCTGATCTGTGACAAATACTCCTTTACTAAACTTGTACATAATGATTTTTGGCAATCTGTTAAATTCAGTAATTGTGTTATCTGCTCTCTGGGGACGTGACCTATCTACACTCACCCCATCAACGATACACAGAGTTTGACCAAGGGTGCACAAACCTTTGCACACAACTGCAGCCTGAAGGAGAAAGCATTAAAGCCGGACATGAAAAGAAAAGAAATTGCATCTGGGTGAGCCCTGTGAGTTTGATCACAGTGTGGTCAGGAAAACAACACCCTCGTAAACTTTCCTTAAAAGTAGTTTTTTAACTTAATGAAGTCAGCGGAAAGGGCAATGTCCAGTTTTCAGTGTTTTCAGCGGTCATTCAGAGCTGAGGGACGAGCCTCAGGAGAAATGAGCAGCACTCAGTGAGCTCAGTGTGAAAGTACTGCAGGAAGGAGGAGGAAGAGGAGGAGGAAGATGATGATGATGATGATATGTGGAGTTAGCTAGTTTGTGGAGTTAGGCTTAGTCTGTGCTGATTCCAGACCTCATTCCAGACCATCTTTGCGGTTTGCGGTTGCTATGGAAACCAGAAGAGGTTTCGCTGCTGAATCTCCTCGTCTTTAAAGCAGCCGCCCAGTCCACTACACACTGAGGTTTCCGGTTCATTAGCTCCGCCCCACCCTGTAAGGTCACTCACTGGCCACTTTATCAGAAACACCCACCATAGAGGGGCACTTTGTAGGTTTACAGCTACCCTGTCATGCCTGATACACTCGTACCAGCAGCACACGCACACAACAACCTTCTCTCTTTACGTATGCAAATAAGCTGTGATACTGCTGGGAACTGCAGTATCTACGAGTGGGAGGGGCTTACAGGGGCAGGTTGAATGGGCGGATGTAGATGAGTTGGATCTTGTGACAATTTTTGCAGCTTAGTTTCTATATATGGGCTGAAACTCTAACATCATTTAGATGTTTATTATTATATATGAAATAGACAAAAGTATCGGGACACCTGCTCATTCATTTCTTCTGAAATCTTCTGAAATCAAGGCTATTAAAGAGCTGATCCTGCTTTTGTTGGAGTAACTGTCTCTACTGTCCAGAGAAGAAGAAGACTTTCTACTAGATTTTGGAGCAGAGCATTGCTGTGAGGATTTGATTGCAGGAGTGAGGTCAGAATATTAGATGATCACCACCCCACCTCGTCATCCCCAACTCATCCCAACTCAAAAGTACTGGATGGAGCTCCTCCATCATCATTCCAGAGAACACAGTTCTTCCACTGCTCCACAGCTCAATGCTGGGGGGCTTTATACCCCTCTAGCCCACGCCTGGCATTAGGCAGCATGGAGCCAATAGGTTAAAGTTTGGACCATTAGAATGGACCATCACCCTCATTATATCTGCTCAGTGGGGTCCTATGGTGTTCCCCTTCCACTGATAAATGGGGTAGAGGGGGGTTAATACTAATAATGTGCAGCAACAGATGAGCTACGGTGTAATTCTACCCCTCTATAGTGCATGGTAGATGTTTATGATTAAATGGCCAATGAAGATTATGAGGTAGGTGGCCGCAAAACTGGAAACTCCAGTGTACCAGTCCATTAAGACTGGCTGTACCAGTGCATTGACCGCTGCAGGGCCTCCTCCCAGCTCTGCAGGACAGGTTTATACGCTCCGCCCTTACAGCCGTCCCCTTTACCACTCTGAGGTAGAAAGAGGCGGTCAGTCGTGTGCAGTTTCTTCAGCTCCTCTTTACTCGTCCAGTAACCTGCAGACGTGAAAACATCATGTAGCAAAACTATCAGTGTAAAAGTATTTATTTTTGGGATTATTTGAATATGTAGTTTGCTCAATTCTGCATAATATTAAACTCAATACTAACAAATCTACAACCAGACTGAGGAACCTTCCCTTACCTACTCCTAAACCAGCCACGAAAGCCGCCCCCAGACAGGACATGTCGTAATGAGAGGGCCGTGAGATCTTTCGTCCCAGCAGGTCTGTGGTCAACTGCATTATGAAATCGTTCGTACAGACGCCACCATCAGCCCTGCAGACACATAGTCACACACACAGTCACACAAAAATTAACCCCATTAATTAGATTTTAGATTTCACTAATATCAGAATAATCACTAATAATAACACTCCTACAGAAGGTGGTGGTGGTTCTCCATCACTGTGTTCAACATCTCCAAGGTTCTCCTCATGGAGTCTAGTATTATTTAGAGTTCTCCTCAGATCAACACCTGCTTTTTACAGTAAAACTCATTTATTGCCGAATTTGAATAATGAGCTTAGACTACTGAACCCCCTGCACAGTACATCCACTAGATGTCCAAATATTTGAGGACACCCCTAAGTAAGGCATTTAGCTACTTTAAGCTGCACACAGTTTGTCTAGTCTCTGTAGAGAAGTACTGCCAATAGAATAGGACTCTCTGGAGCAGATCAACATCATGACCCTATAGGCATGGGCTAGAGGGGTATAAAGCCCCCCAGCATTGAGGAGCTGTGGAGCAGTGGAAGAACTGTGTTCTCTGGAATGATGGTGGAGGAGCTCCATCCAGTACTTTTGGGATGAGTTGGGGAGTTGGGGATGATGAGGTGTGGTGGTGACCATCATCCAACATCCTGACCTCACTAACTAACACTCTTGTTGCTGAATGCAATCAAATCCTCACAGCAATGCTCCTCCAGAATCTAGTATAAAGCCATTTTTAGACAGTGTGATGGAGGAGAGGAGATCTGTACCTTATTTTAGTGATAGGAATCCGTGTTTCTCGGAGCATCACGTCAAACAGCTGCTTATTCCTGAAATGCAACATACAGCAGTTGAATCAATACACTGTGATAATGTCCAACAACATCCCTCCTCCTTCTGCTAGATGATCTGATATGGTTACTGAGGGAGGAACTGAACCGCCCATGAAAGCAGCACATATACATATATACACATATACACTATCAGTCAAAAGTTTTAGAACACTCCATTGAATAACTTGTTTAATGGTACAAAGTCTGGTGACCTTAAATAGGGCAAACTGCCCCGGGGCTTTACAGTAAAATGAACTAAAACCTGAAAATGATGGAGATTGGGGGAAAAAAGGGCCTTTTTAGAAAACCATTTAAGAAAGTAATTGGTTAACTTACAGCCAGTCTGTTGCAATATAGGTAAATTAGGCTTTGACAGCTAATGTAAATAATGTATCATTTACAACCCTGTTATCCATATAAAATCAATGTAGGAGTGGTGTTACGGAGCTCTGCACCACTCTGGATCTGGAGCTGCAGGTTTGACTGCAGGTGGAGCGGCAGTAAGAAAGTCAGCGCTAGGATGGCAAAACAAGCAAACCGGGCTTGCGTGGACCATCAACACCGGCAGCGGACTACTGAAAAAACTGGAGGGTGTCCTAAAACTTTTGACTGGCAGTGTATATATATATATATATATATATATATATATATATATATATATATATATATATATATATATATATATGAATCATTTGACAATGAAACTGCAGGAAGATTACGGCCTCACCTGAATGCGATGGACTCCAGAATAGCTCGGACCAGGTGGCTCTTGGTGGTGGATGGTTTAAGGCCCATGAAAGCAGCACATGCCTTTGGGTCATTCAGTGGAGCCTGGAAAACACATAAACACAGGCTTAAACACACACACACAGCTGCTGAGCTGATGTGATGTCAATTCCTACACAGCGCAGAGCTTAATAACACAAAGAGAGGAGCAGGGACTTACTAAAGAGCTGCCTGTGCTCAACGGTAAGCAGAAGGAGGCAGAACAGACAGAAATTACGACTCAAATAAACACAAAAGAAGCCATAAGAGAAGCTCCGCCCACAGACCACACGCACTGCCTGATATTGATGGTATGGACTTCACAGGTTAAAGTGAGTCATGTTCCACAGGTAGGAGAATGCAGAGTTGGGAGTCTTACTGGTGTAGAGTGTTTATGTATGTATATGAATGATAAACGAAGAGTGAGGGAGGCCTGAACTGCAGGAGGAAAACTCACCTGCAGGCCACTGAAAGAAGGCACAAAACACACCCCGTCCGAATCCTTCACACTATTGGCCATGGCCACAGTGTCCTTCACGTCCGAGAAGAGCTCTGTACGAAATAACAGCAAAAATAAATAATCAATACCCACTATACAGCCTCCTTCTAATGAATGCATTCAGCTACTTTACCTATTGCTACTAATAGGTGCTACTTTGCACCTATTGCTGAGACAGATGTGCAAATGCACACACACAGATTGTCTAGTCCCTGTAGAGAAGAACTGCCAATAGAATAGGACTCTCTGGAGCAGATAAACATCATGACTCTATTGGTACCATGCTGCCTAATGCCAGACGTGGGCTAGAAGAGGGGTATAAAGCCTCCCTGTGGAGCAGTGGAAGAACTGTGCCTCACAGCAATGCTCCTCCAAAATCTAGTAGAAAGTCTTAGCCTCGTAGCTCTAATAAACAAGGAAACCTCAGACACTGTGCAGGAGACCGATTGGCTACAATCGGGGTGGGGTGGGGGGTAGATTTCTTGCTGAATCATGGCTTTACTGGAACAGTGGGATGCTGTGTTATAGCTCACCGATCTCCTGAGCCCATTTAACAGCGGTTCCTGTTCCAGCAGCGTTTCCCTCAGCGAGATACACAACCTCAGAGCCAATCTTCCACCCCACCAGAGGATACAGACCTGCAGAGAGAGAGAGAGAGACAGAGACAGAGAAAGAGAGAGAGACAGAGACAGAGAGAAATAGTAAATAGTAATACAAATACAAATATGTATTATTAGATTTAAATAATATAATAAAAAATATAGATAAAAAGAAAGACAGAGAATATCAGAAATGGAAAAATAAGGATATATACTGTATATGTATAGAGACGTATTATTGAGTGTTGAGTTGTTTGATGTATGAAATATGTGAAATATTGTTTGAAATATGTGTGTGATTGGATGCAGTTTAACAGCCTATTTACCACCCTGTTATTTTACTTCAGATTTTCCTTTTATGACTGGCTGGTTTATGACACAGAACGGCTCGCAGGAGACCCGTGCAGTTCCCCTTCTGATGGAACTTTTAGCTCCAGTCTGAGGTAGTCCAGAGTGGACGTCTGAGAGAAAAGATGGTACACACCGATGGTACACTCATCCCCCATACACTCACACCCTGCAGCTGGTTGTTGTTGATCGGTAAAGAAGGGGAGCTTTGGCTGAAGTTGAGGTGCAGAAGGAGGTGCATGTCAGTCCTGAAAGGCAGCAGTATGAGTTTAGCCAAGCAAGGATCGAGGCGTGTACGCGTCACCACGTGGACCGGCCGTGTTTTGTTCCGTGCAGTCCTGGGAGGCAGCCTCCATGCCCAGCTGCTTTCTTTATAATTACGCCACTTTGCCGGTTTCCCTAAGCGCCTTCAGATCCAGCCTTAACGGTTGGCGGGACAGTGTGAGACGGGTTTAGTGAATGGGTGTATGACACTTGGACTACAGTGTGCAGGTATGTGTGTGTGTGGGTGTGTGTGACTGTGTACCTGCCACTGAGGTGTGCGGCTTGTTCCCTGTGTTGATGTCCATGAAGGTGCCCGTTCCCATGGTGATTTTCACATCACCTGTGTCAAAGCAGCATTCCCCGAACATCGCCGCCTGCTGGTCAGCCATCTACACAAACAGGACCACCAGCTCAGCACTGATCACATCCAACACTCTGATCTTATTTACTAAACATACCTAACAACAACAACAACAACAGTGTTTACTGTTTATTATAGATTTGTATTATAGAGTATATTATATATGTGTTACAGTTACAGATTTATTTATTAGATAAATAAAGGTAAAGGTGCACGTATTTGTCACTGTACACTGTACAGGGAAATGTGTCCTCCGCATTTAACCCATAATTCATACTCACAATTGACATGATTGGAATAGGAACCCCAAAGATGGAGGGATCAGACGAGCCGAAATTGTGGCTAGTGAGAGAGTGAGGGAGAGAGCAGGGGTGAGGGTGGTTAATAAAGTGGTCTTTAGGGTCTTTTAAATGACTGGATAGTCTCTGTTGAGAGAGGTTACCTGGTATTGTGCACTTTGGGGAGGATTGAGAGAGGTAGAGAGAGAAGTGTACACAGAAACCCACTCCAGCACATCTGAAACACACACACACACAAACACACACACACACACACTTACTCTAGCAAAGAGTATAACTCAATTCAAATTATTTTTTTTATTTAGGCTTTTCACAATAAATGTTGTCACAAAGCGGCTTTACAGAGATCCGGGTTCGAGCCCCTTTTGAGCAGCTAGTGCCGACAGTGGCAAGGAAAAACTCCCTCAGGTCGAGAGGAAGAAACCTTGAGAGGAACCAGAGGAACCCGTCCTCGTCCAGGTCGACACCGGATAATAATAATAATAATAATAATAATAATCAAAACAGAAATAAAAACAACAATAAAACTAAACTGAATTAAGAGAAAATAGTAAAAGATAAGAGTGTGAGAGAGATGATAAAGTTCCTGCAGGTAAACAGTCAGAAGCAGAGTCCTGCAGTGAGGGGAGGATGGATCCATGCAGGACCTCAGAGCAGGACAGCGGGCAGCAGGGTAATCACTGTTACTATGTGGCAGTTGACGGAAATATAGAATAAAAAATTCTAAAAAAAACAACAACTAATTAATTTGTAATTATTGTATGTAGTGTAATGTGTAAATTTAGTAAATTTATAATTTACAAAAAAAGGAGAGAGACAGAAATCCCAGAATAGGTTCCCAAGATGGGTGAAGGGTAGACTACACGAACAGTAGTCACAGCCCAGTGCACACACACACACACACACACACACCCACACACACACACACAGTACAGAATACAAACACAGCTGAACCAGAATACCTGATAGGAGTCAAATATTGCAGTTGAGCTGGCGTTGGAGTAATCTGTGGCGTGGACCAAACCTGCAGAGACAAACAAAAACAACATAAACAAATAAATTAAATGAAGCTCGATTTCATTATTTACCATCATCACCATCACCGGTGATCACGGGAGGATTTGGATAGTAAATAATGTAGAGATGCACCGACTGCATGATTTTGGGGGCAGATTTTGATTTAGCCTTTTTGAGAATTATAAATGACAGCATATAGAAACAGTTTTCATTAATATTGTTAAAATAAATAAATAAATAATAAAATAATAATAATAATAATGATAATAATCATGTAATGTGAGCCATTTGGTCACAGCAGAGGTGTGTGTGTGTGAGGCTGTGTTCGTTTTGCCGGTGCCCTTGCGTGATGCACAAGTGTCAATGTGCCACAGAATGGGGTATATGAGACGGTCAGACGATTTATCAGTGCATCTCTAATAAATTATGGGCTGTATCTGGGTAAGTTTCTCTACATTGACTCTGACTGATTATTGACTTGTTTTCCATTAAAGACAACAGAAACTGAATTCTGCAGGGATGATCATTAATGTGTGAAACGTCCCTTTAAGTAAAGAGGAGTGAAGCTAACTGTGCTGTTTACCTTTAGTGAGTTTATAAAGCAGCCACGTGTCAATGGTCCCGAAAAGACATGTCCCTTCATCAACTGCCTGCCTGAGCTGCAGAGGGGGAGAGAGAGAGAGAGAGAGAGAGAGAGAGAGAGAGAGAGAGAGAAAACAGCAATAAGAGTATTAGTGAGGTCAGGATGTTGAATGGAGGACCACCACCCCCACCACATAATCCCCAACTCATCCCAAAAGTACTGGATGGAGCTCCTCCACCATCATTCCAGAGAACACAGTTCTTCCACTGCTCCACAGCTCCTCAATGCTGGGGGGCTTTATACCCCTCTAGTCCACGCCTGGCATTAGGCAGCATGGAGCCAATAGGTTCATGATGTAGATCTGCTCCAGAGAGTCCTATTCTATTGGCAGTACTTCTTCTCTACAGGGACTAGACAAGCTGTGTGTGTGCATTTGCACATCTGTGTCAGCAATGGGTGCAGCTTAAAGTAGCTAAATGCATTCATTAGAAGGGGTGTCCACAAACATTTGGACATATAGTGTAGATCTAGCATGTTGTTATATTTCTGATGATAGCGCTACACTCTAAAAGCAGCCACTGTTGTTTTCAAAGCCGCTGAGGCTCGAGGTGGGACAGTGGTGTGGTGAACACACTGGTGTATCACTGAGACAGACGAGCGCCATCTGCTAATCTCAGCGGACTGGACTGCAGTACCTGAGGGATGTTCTGTAAAGCCCAGGAGAGCCGCAGAGAGACGTGCTGAGGGGTGAAGACCACCAGACTGGCGGCCAAAAAGCGCTTCTGACGGGTTAGGAAGTGCAGCATCTTCATCACTCCGTGCACCGCCTGACACACACACACACACACACACACACACACACACACACACACGCACACACACACGCACACACACAGACACACACACACAGACATATAATATGAATAATATAATTATATAATACATAATATATATGAGTCTAATACAATCATACTATTAGTATCATATTATTCAGTATCCAGTATTAATTATTCAGTAATTACTTTAAATTGTTAATGAACTATTCAGCTAAGACTGGCTGAAAGGAAGTGGCGTAAGTCACAACACGACTCCGACCTCCACTCCTATCAGTCTCTTCTCTCCAGGTTTAGAACGGAAGTTGCTGCCGCTAAAGCATCCTACTACAGGGGGAAACTGGAAGCAGCATCTGCATCTGACCCACGTTAACTCTTCACCATCTTCTCCTCTCTCCTCAACCCTCCTACTCCCCCACCTCCCACTACCCTGTCTGCAGATGATTTTGTCTGCAGAAGATTTCTGTTCCATCCCCTCTGTTCCAAACAATCGCTCCAAACCTCCTTCCTTTCATCTCCTCTTTCATAAACAGCTCTCTGTTGTCAGGTCAGGTACCATCCACCTTCAAGTCTGCCAGAGTTGTGCCTATCCTAAAGAAACCAACGCTGGACAGCTTGGACATCGGCAACTACAGACCCATCTCTCTTCTCTCTTTTTTTCTCTCTCACACTCAGTGGTTTGGTCAAGAGGTGTTCAGTATCTGATGTGAGCTTCTTTAGTTTACAACTGGAGATGCTAGGCTAATGTTGCTAATATTATAAAAGTATTTAGAAAAGCAACCAACTGTCTCTCTTCCTCACTCTGAACAGTCTTCAGGACCCTAACCAGTCTGGCTTCAAAGCTGCACACTCTACTGAAACTGCTCTCATTGCAGTTACAGAGAAGCTCCATGCAGCTAAAGCTGCCAGACTGTCCTCGGTTCTGATCCTTCTTGACCTCTCCGCAGCTTTTGACACAGTGGACCACAAGATCCTCCTGTCTATCCTTGCCGGTCTTGGAATTACCGGCTCTGCATGGCGATGGTTTGCATCATTCCTGCAGGGACGCTCATACCAGGTAACGTGGCAGGGCGACACGTCCGCTCCTTGTAGTCTCTCCACTGGCGTTCCACAAGGCTCAGTTCTTGGTCCTCTTCTTCTCTCACTCTACACTCGCTCTCTTGGTAAAGTGATATCCTCCCATGGATTCTCTTACCACTGTTACGCCGATGACACTCAACTCATGCTCTCTTTCCCCCCGTCTGACACACAGGTCTCCACCCGTATCTCAGCATGCCTCGCGGACGTCTCTTCTTGGATGGCGGCTCACCACCTCAAACTCAACCCCAGCAAGACGGAGCTGCTGTACATCCCGGGAACTGCTGGACCAAAAAACGATCTTGCCATCACCTTTGAGAACTCACTGGTCACTCCCTCTACTGAAGCCCGCAGCCTTGGTGTAGTGATGGATGATCAGTTATCGTTCTCAAGTCATGTTGCAAACGTAACTCGGTCCTGCAGATTTCTTCTGTACAACATCCGGAGAATTCGACCCTTCCTCTCTAGAGAGGCCACCCAGGTGCTTGTTCAGTCTCTCGTCACTTCCAGACTTGACTACTGCAACTCTCTTCTGGCTGGTCTCCCTCTGCGCACCATCAGGCCCCTGCAACTCATCCAGAATGCAGCGGCATGGGTCGTCTTCAATGTCCCTAAATTCAGCCATGTCTCTCCACTGCTGCGTTCTCTCCACTGGCTTCCTGTAGCTGCTGCCCGCATCAGATTCAGAACCCTGACGCTGGCCTACAAAGCCAAGACTGGACCAGCCAGCCCCTCCGTATCTGATGGCAATGGTCAAAAGCCGATCCGCACCGAGAGCCCTTCGAGCTTCAAGTACGGCTCGGCTCGACCCGCCATCCTTTAAGATCCACGGAAGACAAGCGTCCAGACTTTTTACTGTCCTGCACCGAAGTGGTGGAACGAGCTGCCCCTGGGTGTCCGAACGGCCGAGTCGCTCGCTGTCTTCAAACGCAGACTGAAGACCCACCTCTTCAGAGAGTACTTGGACGATTAGTTCTATGGTTGCCTTATTGTATTGTGTTTAGCAATGTCTAAGCTTGGAGGTATCTTTTGTATTAGTCTATTCTAACTAGCTGAGGTTTTTCTTGGGTAAATAGCAAAGCACTTTGTAAGTCGCTCTGGATAAGAGCATCTGCTAAATGCCGTAAATGTAACTATTATGACTTAGTAACCAGTATGAATTATTCAGGAAATACTATTAATTATTTAGGAACTGCCATAAATTATTAATGAACTATGACTTTTTAAATAACCACTATTAATTATTCATTATCTTCTATTAATTATTCAGTATCCGCTATGAATTATTCAGTCTCTACTATGAATTATTCAATATTTACTAAAAATGATTCATTTTCCTCTATTAATGTTTTAGTAACAACTGTGAAGTATTCAGTATGCACTATATATTATTCAGTATCCGCTATGAATTATTCAGTATTTACTAAAAATGATTCATTTTCCTCTATTAATGTTTTAATATCCCCTATGTATTATTCAGTACCCACTATGAATTACATAAACATTCGTAAATGCGGAAACTAGGACAGCATTCCAGACTAATAGGATGTTCATTAGTAGAGGTTAAACTGAACCCGTCAGACCGACGCCACACGGGGAATTAAACACTGACTATTAGAACTAATAAAGCTCTTCTGTTTTACATTCTGCCTGATGCAGCAACACACATTTAGTCAGGTGAGAGTAGAGCAGATATGATATTTCATAAACAGGTCGAACGACCTCACAGATGAGTTATTCTGCAGTGTTGTGTAACTGATTCATTATTTAGGACAATAGGGTTGAGTAATAATCCAGCTCCAGTTCTGAGACCTGCCAGATTCTGACTGTAGAGTTGATCGACTTCTGGCAGGAGTTTGTTCCCCAGACTCCATATCAGCAGCTGTAGACCTGAACTCCAACCACCTCCAACAATTACCACCTTTCATTTAAAGGGAAGTGACTGCTGACACAACAATGAGCCATTTTCTTTCAGCAACAGTGTAACAGCTGAGCGGTGAATCCCAATTAACCAGCAACCAGTATGAGTTATGCAGTATCCACTATGAATTACTCACTAACTAGTACAGATTACTAAGTAATCGCTATGAATTATTTAGTAACCACTAGGAATTATTCTGCAAGTACTATAGTTTATTCATTATCCTCTATTAATCATTTAGTATCCACAATGAATTATTCAGTAGCCACAATTAATTATACAGTAGCCATAATTAACTATTTAGTAGCTACTTTTAAATGATTCAGTAACCACTTTTTTAATTAATCAGAATCTAGTATGAATTATTCAGTATCTACTACAGGTTATTTAGTATCCACTATGAATTATTCAGTATCTACTATTAATTATTCAGTAACTGAGTTACTCACTAACTACTATGAATTACATAGTAATTACATTAAACATTCAGTAAACACTATAGGCTGCTTAGTCTCCGCTCTGAATTATATAGTTACCACTATTAATTATTTAGTAACTACTATGAATTACTTAATAACAACTATGAATTATTTAATAACTACTATGAATTATTTAATTACCACTACAAATTATTTAATAACCACTACAAATTATTTAATAACCACTACGAATTGTTTAATAACCACTATGAATTATTTAATAACCACTACAAATTATTTAGTATTAAAGCTAATGGTCAGAACCATGTGTGTGTCCTGAGGTGTGTCCTCACCTTCATGGTGCAGGAACTGTTCCATGATCTGACCATCTCTGCTGCCCTCAGGTCCTGCCAGCTGATGAAGTTATGAAACGTCTTCCCTGAGTGCCTGCAGAGCACAACACAGGATATGCCATTATTTACTCACACACACACACACACACACACACACACACACACACACACACACACTCACACTGTCTCTTATTACAACACACAGGATTGAACTGGACTTATGACCAATCAGCTGAACATCAGTTGTGAATAATTGTGTCACAGTATGTGTATTTTCCTATTCTGTACTTCCTGTTTACGTATCAGGACAAATTCCTCCATCATAACCTACCAGACCATTAAAGGAGCAGTTCAGTCAGAAACCAGGGTATCAGGATTGATCTCTGACACCACACTCAGTGGTTTGGTCAAGAGGTGTTCAGTATCTGATGTGAGCTTCTTTAGTTTAAAACTGGAGATGCTAGGCTAATGTTGCTAATATTATAAAAGTATTTAGAAAAGAAGTAATTTAAACATTTAAGCTAAAGCTGGATCTACATCCTCCTCCTCATCACGTCCCGCTCTGTAGAGCTGCTCCTCTCTCAGACCGGAGCGCAGTGGGCGGAGTGATACCACACACTGTGCTGAGGTGAAGGTGGTTCTGGTTCCTCCAGTGTTCTTCAGCTCTGTGGTTCTGGTTCTGTTTGGGTTTATAGACTAAAGAAAGTCCCACCGTCTCCTAAACCTCATCCATCTACCAGCTGATGAAGATCTGGAGGAGCTCTGAGGGGTTTTCCGTCTCACTGTGTGATGTAATGCTCACCTGTCCCAGGTGGTGAAAGTGGCTCTCTGAGTTGAGATGCCTATGGCTTCCATCTGGCACATCTGCAGACCTGAATCTGAAACATGAGGAGAACACAGGAGCCAAGTTTGAAAACCTACATTATATGGACAAAAGTATTGGGACACCTGCTCATTCACCGTTTCTTCTGAAATCAAGGGTATTAAAAAGAGCTAATCCTGCTTCTGTTGGAGTAACTGTCTCAGAGAAGAGGAGCGTTAGTGAGGTCAGGATGTTGGATGATGATCATCACCCCACCTCACCACATCCTATCCAAAAGTACTGGATGGAGCTCCTCCTCCATCATTCCAGAGAACACAGTTCTTCCACTGCTCCACAGCTCCTCAATGCTGGGGGGCTTTATACCCCTCTACCCCACACCTGGCATTATTAGGCAGCATGGAGCCAATAGGGTCATGATGTTGATCTGCTCCAGAGAGTCCTATTCTATTGGCAGTACTTCTTCTCTACAGGGACTAGACAAGCTGTGTGTGCATTTGCACACCTGTGTCAGCAATGAGTGCAGCTTAAAGTAGCTGAATGCATTCATTAGAAGGTGTGTCCACAAATATTTGGACATATAGTGTAGCTCTGTCCGGATTTTTTTGCAATGCCTGCATGCTGAGTTGTAAGGAAGGTTGATTGTATGCGTGATTCTAACCCTTCACAGCTCCTTTCACCACTGAAACGAACCCCTGCCACAACTGCTCAGGGTCCATCTCCACCCGGCTGGGTTCAGGGTACAGCAGAGGCACCTGCAACAACAAGAAACACCATTCATAAACTTCAAAGAGGAAATCTGAGCGCAAACAAATCACTTCGGTCCACAGTCCGCACTGCAGTTCCCGCACACGGTAAACACAGACCATAATAACCTCGACCAGACGCTCATTACTACAGAACATTCAGGTCTGCAGATCCTTCATATTCTCAAAAACTAACTGATTAAGATCTTACAGTCAGTCAGAGTGGAGATTAGGTGTGAAACGTTTGGTTCTAGATAATCTCCTCCAGTCAGAGCTGGAGTTCTACAGTGGAGGTTCTAGATAAGCTCCTCCAGTCAGAGCTGTGGTTCTACAGTGGAGGTTCTAGAAAAGCTCCTCCAGTCAGAGCTGTGGTTCTACAGTGGAGGTTCTAGATAAGCTCCTCCAGTCAGAGCTGTGGTTCTACAGTGGAGGTTCTAGATAAGCTCCCCCAGTCAGAGCTGTGGTTCTCTGGTGGAGGAGAAGGGAAGCAGACGTCTGAAGCTCTAATAAAAGCTCCTCACAGAAAGTTCTTCACCTAATGGTGATGAAGACGCTGCCTGATGCCTGAGACACGGTTCTACCAGAGTTCTGAGAAGAGTTCGGCTCTAGAACCTGCTTTTAGAACCAGATCATTAAAATGGTGGAGGGATACATGCTGCAGGGTGTAGTGCAGCTACAGAAAGTAGTCCCTAAAGAAAACTGGATTAGATCAGATTCTCCACTATTTTACCTTCATCATCATCATCATCATCAGATCAGAGTGGGTCAGTTTCTCTACAGTGAAGCTCAGATTCACACCGGATCCCCGACTCAAACCCAAACTCTGAATTATGCAGTAATTATGAAAATTTGGTGGACTTCACCTTTAAGTATTTTAGGTTGTGGAGGAAGGCTGCTTCCCAGTTCCCATACAAGCCCTATTTGATCTAATCAGAGCTTTATTAAAAGATGCTGATGATCTGCTGGTGGACCTTAACAATGCATACAGGCCACAGAGGGATCATATAATAACTATATAATAACTATATGATGATTATATGATGATTATATGATGATTATATGATGATTATATGATGGTTTATTCTGAGGTTCTACAATGTTTTACAGCTAAAAGCAACTTTTATGAGTGTTTAAGACTTCTGCACAGCTGATTAATGATATAAAGTCATGAAGTGGAATTATTCATGCTCATAAAAGTTACCTTGGTGGTGCAGGAGCCTCTGATTCTGGCCGCTTTATCGTAAACGTGACACCTGATGGACGTCGTGCCCACATCCACCGAGAGCACGAAGCCCTCCCTCTTACTGAAGCCGTTCCTCTGCGTCCCCATAGCGGAGGAAACCCTCTCAGTCACGACACACCCCAGCAGCCTGCCTTCATATCGGCGGGATATTACCGAGAGAGACTGTCTGATTATCCAGAGCGGTTCTGTTCAGCTTAGCTTGCCTCCACACGCTGCCTCCCTGCCTCCCTCCCCTGCGCTGCCTCCACACGCTGCCTCCCCGCGCTGCCTCCCCTCTCCGCCGCACTGTCTCTTTAAGAACTCCGGCACGCGGGAGGCAGTGGCGAACGCTGATTGGCTCTGAGCTGCGCGGGCGATTCCACTTTGTCTAAAACCGGGGGCGGACGCGCCCACCTCTCCCACGCTTACTGAACCGAAACCGGGTCGTTTTCTCAAATCTAACACATATAAACACACACAATCCGGGTCCTTAGCTATTAAAACACGCACTAAACTGAAGATACACCACTGTTACATTTCTTACGGCACCTACGAGAAAGTTAACCTTACTCCGAGCCGCGCCGGCTTTGTATTTCCCCTCATTATAATATCCAACATCGTTCATTCGGTCAGAAACTCTCCTCTGGTCACTTTTTCTAACTGAAAACAAGCGATAACTGCTGCCCGGACCGCCTCGCCACCCCTCCACCGCGCAGAAGTGCTCAACCCCACCGAGGGTGTGAATAGTATACAAGTGACGTCACGCATCAGTCGATTGGTGGGCGTGGCCGCGCCTTAAAGCTGCAGTGCACAGCAGGGCACCACGTGTTGTCTAGTCATGCGTGTTTTCCTCTGTCCTGCTGCTGTTTTAACCCTGTTCTGGCCATTTTAGTGGTATTTCTTACTTTCCACCTTTAATGAAGCTCCTCAGCTCATTCCAGTGTGGTTATGCTGGAGGATGCTGGAGCAAGAATACAGACAAATATGTAAAGCCGTGTGCACAGCGGCAAGCACATGGGCCTAAGGTCACCATGCACAGCGGCCAGTGCCCCACCAAGCATGGGCTAGACATTTACATTTACATTTAAGGCTTTTGGCAGACGCTCTTATTCAGAGCGACTTACAATAGTGCTTTGCTATTTACCCAAAAAAAAAAACTCAGCTAGTTAGAATAGACTAATAATTCCATAATAATAATTGGCCCAACAACTCTGCTTATACCTGAGTAAAAATGACATGTATGAGAAATTCCAGTCTGGATTTAGACTCAATCACAGCACAGAGACAGTCCTAGTGAAGATTACGAATGATCTCCTTCTTGCCTCTGATCAAGGCTACGTATCTTTATTAGTCCTACTAGACCTTAGTGCAGCCTTTGATACAATAGATCATAGTATATTACTAGAAAGATTAGAGAAAATGGTTGGAATCACAGGGACAGCCCTATCATGGTTCCAATCATATCTAACGGGACGCTTCCAATTTGTAAAGATAAATGATTTATCTTCAAACTACACAGAAGTAAGATATGGAGTTCCGCAAGGCTCAATTTTAGGACCACTATTATTTACATTATACATGTTACCACTGGGCTCAGTTATAAGCAGACATGGCGTTAATTTCCACTTCTATGCAGATGACACACAGCTCTATATATCAGCCAAACCTGATGATAAATGTAGACTACAGAAAATGGAGGACTGTGTAAAGGATATAAAACTCTGGATGTCACATAACTTCCTTCTCCTCAACAGTGACAAAACCGAAGTTCTCCTTTTAGGTCCAAAAGACTCTAGAAATAAACTATCAGACTTAATGTTAGACTTGGCAGATTCTCCCATCATTCCTGGTTTAGCAGCTAAAAATCTTGGCGTCACATTCGACTCAGATTTATCATTTGAGCAACATATAGCTAATATTAGTAGAACAGCCTTTATGCAGCTTAGGAACATCTCCAAACTAAGAGACTCCTTATCACTACAGGACGCAGAAAAGCTAGTACATGCTTTTATTACCTCAAGGCTAGATTACTGTAATGCATTACTGTCAGGTTGTTCCAGCAGGAACCTCAATAAACTTCAGCTGGTTCAGAACACTGCAGCCAGGGTCCTTACTAAAACTAGAACATCTGACCATATCAGTCCAGTTCTATCAGCACTTCATTGGCTCCCAGTTAAATTCCGTATTGAATACAAAATTCTTCTATTAACATATAAAGCCCTACATGGCCTCGCTCCTGAGTACCTGCAGGATCTTATAGTATATTACGAACCATCAAGACTACTTAGATCTCAGGGTGCTGCCTCTTACGCGTTCCCAAAATTCTGAAAACCTCAGCAGGGGGAAGAGCCTTTTCCTATAAAGCCCCCCAGCTCTGGAATAACCTTCCAGATAATGTTCGGGACTCAGACACAGTCTCAATCTTTAAATCTAAGCTGAAACTCATCTGTTTAGTTTAGCTTTTGGTAATTAATGTTCCTTAGATAAGGGCTGTAGGTCCAGGGGTTCGAGGACACAGGGAATTGTAGTACACTGAGATGCTGGAGCTGTCGTCTCTCTGCTTACACGCGATCACTCAGGTTTGTTGACGGTGGAGCAGATAGATGCTGGTGTTCTCAGGGTACGCCCGTGTCCGTGTTACCTTCTGGCTCTCTCCTTTTAATTATGCTGTGATAATCAGACCTGCCGGAGTCATCAGACATACCCAGATGCTGATTCTCAACATTCTCTGCCCTCCATAAAATTCCTCTTAGAACTAACTTCTCTCTCTTTACCTTCCCCGAGTAAATGGCCACCCAGCCCGATCTGCAGGAAGATTGCCCGCTGAGGTCCCCTCTACCTGCATCTAACCAGCTGCCACCTACCAGTCCAGCCAGCGGGTCCCCCCCAACCCGCCACCACCCATGGCTCACCCGCCAGCCGCTGCTGCCTGTTTGGTGGCCGTGCTGAAACCTAGATGGACTAGTGTCTGTCTGACACTATTAATATTGCCACTATTAACTTTCTGTTGTACCTGGTTTGGTAATTTTTATCATTAATGTTTAAAACAGTCTGGCCAGAGGAGGATGGGTCCCCCTTGTGAGTCTTGGTTCCTCCCAAGGTTTCTTCCTCCAGCTCTGAGGGAGTTTTTCCTTGCCACTGTCGCCGTTGGTTTGCTCACGGGGGTCTTTGACGCTTCATGTTATTTCTTCTTTCTTCTCTGTCTCTGTTCTTTATTAAGTAATAATTATGTAAAGCTGCTTTGTGACGACAACAGTTGTAAAAAGCTATACAAATAAATTTGACTCGACTTGACTTGACTAATTCAAAGATACTCTTAGACTCTACTGAACACAAGTCAGTAAGGTGATGGGTTTCTAAAGACCCTGCATTGGGGCATGGGGTTCTCTGGAGTGATGATGGAGCTCCATCCAGTTCCTTCATCCAACATCAGTACCTGACCTCACTGATCCAGATACTGCTTGTGGAGCTGAATGCGTATGTAGTATATTTTGTGTAACGCTTTTAATAGGTATTAAACTCCTTAAACAATCTGAACAATTCTGGCTCAGTACGTTTCTGTAGAAGTGTGTTTCAGACCGAACAGCAGCTGTACATGAATTTGAACAGGGGTGCACAAAGTTTTGCATATGACTATATCAGACATCATGTTTTCCTCATTTAAAAACTGAGACCAGACTTTTTAGACACATTAAGTCAGTATAAAAAATATGAGCTCAGAGCTCATCTTTAATTTCAGATATGAACATTAACGGGAACTGAGCCGCGCTGCTGGAGATTTGCCCCGTTATAAACCCTAGTCTGAAGTGTATCTTTACCTGTGAGTGACCTGTATGATCAGCTGAATCAGGTGTGTTAAACTCCCCATCTTATCAGCCTGCATGAGTTTCGTACAAGGTACGTACACGCCCAACACACACACACCCCCCAAAAGGTCCAGTTTTGCTTCTGTGATCTTCTGTGAATCACTGAAACAGTACTGGACCTTTTTGGGTCTCTGGCCCAGCAGCGTATACGTCTGAAAGAGGAGGAGGAATGAAGCATATTCTGTTTGGTGGCTCGGTGATGCTCTGGGGCTGCTTTGCTTCCTCTGGCACTGTAAACCTGTGGTGGGCAAGAATGAGTCCATCAAATATCAGGAAGTCCTATTTGAAACATAAACAGTAAAAACACTAAAGCTTGGGTGCAACAGGACAGTGATCCCAAGGTTTGGTAATCGAAGTCGTCCTGGAAGGTTCGGGAGTGGTCGCCACAATCGCCTGACTTAAACCCCATAGAGAATCTTTGGTGGGATTTAAAGAAGCGCCTCCAGCAGCAAACCCCAGAGTGATAGTGAGCTGGAGGACACTGCCCATGAGGAATGGGCTGAGATTCGGCCAGAAGCTGGAGTCTGGCTGTGCATCACGTCTGCAGCAGGTCAGAACCGCATGCGGTTCTCTACTCGGTACCAAAGACACTTCCGATGGAGGGATTGAGGAACTGAGGCTGCAGTCGTCATTAAAAGTGGGATTCTGTGACTGTAGAGAGAACTCTGGTTCTAGTTGTGTTGAGATATTTAAATTGGTCCTGGCTGATTGGCTGATAAACTGGGGGTGAATCATTTGAACTGCATTTTTAGGGTGTGAACATGGCATGAAGTTTGTTATTGAATGTTGACCCTGGTAGTGAAGCACGATCTCCACTCAGGCGTAGGTTTGTTATTGTCGTGAAATTAAACAAAAGCATCCCCTAGTTTTAAACAGGCAGTATATCTGCTACTGTGCCTTTGAGCCCAATATATGTAGATTAGCTCTGTTTTAATAGGCCACATTCAAAAGCACTCAGAGAAGAACCCCTGAGAACGGCAAAATTACATAGCAGTGGGCGGAGCTAAATGGTGGGAGGCTGGATTGCCGGAGATCTCAGTTTAAATGAGATGGTTCTTGTGATGTCAAAAAAACAGCGGTTTTAAATCATTTACAGCTTGTTCTCTAAATGTGGACGGAAAAGACCGGACGAGCCAGTGGTTCTCCTTTATTTATGAAAGTGAGGGAAATTCAGTTTTTCATGATCTGAGCCCTTCACATGACAGCATTCCTTCAGGGGCTGGAGCGGTAAACACATACAGGGCAGGAAGTACAATAACAAAAGTTTTATTAAATGTCTATTTACAGCACGTCCCGAACCGGGAGGCGCAGTTCAGATTTTGCGTATTTTGGTGCTCAGATCCTTTAAATTAGCTACAGAGTTCATTTCAAAACAACACTGCACACAAACGGCACTTTCCCACATTAAAACAGACACTAGAGGACAATGTGGAGGGGTGATGCTTTTTTCTTATTTTTTTAAAGAGAAAATTTAAGCACAAAAACAAAGTGACGACATGGGGGGCGGAGCTCGTTTCGCACCAGAAAGGGGCGCAAAAAACAAAAACAAAAAAAACAAAACATCAGTGCCAGAATCAGTAATACATCCATTTTTAAAATGGCAGACTTAAAATCCATGGATTTAAATACTCAAAAGTTCATATTAAAAACTGAAGCTTTGATTCTCTTCCACTGAAAGAAAAAGTGAAAGAAATTATAGTAGAAAACTGCCCAACTGTGGGTCAACCCATGGAAAACGGCCGAATCAGAAACCCTTAAGTCCTGTAGATAAGCTACAGCAGACGCACCCGAGAACACAACCTGCGGCAGAAATAAGACTTAAAAGCAAGACAGTGTTAAAATGAGCTGAAATGATTTCCTCCTAGCGATCCTGCGTTAGCGCGCCTTTGGCAAAATGACCACAGGATGTCAAACCGGCTAAACGAGCTAAACTAAACCTCTGGGAGGTATTTCAGCCGTTCCCAAAATAATCTGTGTTTGCTACATCTGTGGAGTTCTGCTGGTCACCATGGATCAGAATTCTGATCTGGTTCTCCGTGCCTAGAAAAGAGCAGAACACCTGCGGACCCAAACCCCCCTACAGTCTAACAGAAGTCAACGGGCAGACGCTAAACCAGCCAAGCATCGGCCCGTTTGCTTCTATAGGAAGTGTGTGTTCGTATAAATGTGGTAATCAGCTCTAATAATATCAGCAGATTAGTTTGAGAAAGCATTCCTTCAAACCTGGACTAGAACATAATCTCTAACGACCCAGTCCAGGAGAACGCGAGCAGGCTGAGCGTGTGAACCGAGGCTCTGTGGGTTTGCTGAGTTAGAGAATACAAGATACTGCAGGTACGAGCCCCTGTCTTACCGCACTGGACTGTATTACTGCAACGCAAACATGAACATTAGGTATTAAAAATACCTAATTGTTTGAGTAAATTTTGTGGTAAATTATGTAAGTATTTGTTTTACTGTGCCAAAAAATGTATTGCTGAAATATTAAAAAGCCAGCATTGAAATATAAGCACTGATCTGAGTAAAAGCATAATTTGGTACTGGATGAAAATAAACATCCCCCCCGAATGTAAAACCTCTCTTACCATAATCTGAACTGATCATATTTGGTCAAAAAAAATGAAAATGAGCTTAAAAGAGGAACTGCTTCACCACCCGACTCCAGTCAAGACCTTCCCAAAAAAAAAACAAACAAACAAAAAAAAAAAGACCCAGGTCTCTCTCTGAACCTGGCCTTGTTTCAGAATCATGATGGAAACACTGAGGTTTTTGAATTTGCATTTCACTCAATTCTGAGTTACTTCTGATCGTATCTTAAAAAAACGTATCAATAATAAAACACAACAGATCTGGACGCAGCGGCAGACGGAGGCGCTGTACACGGTCTCAGTCCGTCACTTTCGCAGCTTCAAAATTGACAGCGAGTTTTCTCTGCTTGCGCTTGGAGGCGGAGCCTGGTGTGTGGGGGGCTGGGTTTTGGCGAGGTGTATTGGGGGTGGTGGGCGCGTGTTTGTCAGCAGGATCCTGGGCACTGGTGGGCGGAGGAGTTTTGGGGGCGCTCTGGGGAACGGCCGAGGCTGACTGGGGCATTTCATGGCCATAGGAACGGGCAGCATTCGCAGACTCCGGCTTTACATCCTGGTTCTTCCGGCCTGAAATCCGCTTCTTAGTCACCTGGAGGGACGAGAAGGAAGGCAGACGTGCGCGGGGTCAGCAGAGACACTCTACTAAACGGAAAACGCATAAGCTAATGTTGCCCAACCAACCCTGGATTTAGACGGTCAATAAAAATCAAATCTGGCACATTTTGCCCTGAAGACCCTGATACTAAATCAGCCAAGCTGCATATGCAGAATCTGACACTGTATGACTGTCTGTTATCTATAAGCACGGTCTAAAGTACAGAGCAGAGCCAACAGAGCAAGTCTATTAGAGATTACTGAACACCTCCACACGGGTTAAGGTCGGGCAAAAGACATGTGCGATATTGTTAACATCTAAAATGCTAATTTGACGTTTTCTTTACTGGATTTATGAGAAATCAGAAAAAAACAAACACATAAAAAGTGCCTCCCCCTTCGTGCTGCGGTCATACAGGGGGTTAAGGTGAGCGTGCGATGACTTAGGCAATAATACAGTAATTAAGGTTCTTGCCTGCAGGGGGACAAACTGGTTGTGTGAGCCGATGGGGGCGGAGGGTGGTGGTGGGCCCCGAGCTCCTGGGAACGTTCCTCCGTAGAAAGGCTGTGGCACCTGAGGCGGGAGCTGCATACCCCAGGGCAGAGGGCCAAAGCCTTGTGGGGACATCAAAAGACCACCTAGATAGAATAAAACATCTGGATGTGAGCAACTGAACTGCAGGAGATACAACACCATGCGAAACAGCATTCTGCAGTCCTGAATACTGCCATCGCTTAACCCCCCTGTCACACACTCAGGCGTATTACTACAGGGATTCTGTGCACACAGGTGGGGCGATTCTCTGCTAATGGAAGTTTGCAAGAACCGGCGGGACGGAGGCTGTTTAAAGGGTTAACACTGTAAAAAAAAATCATTAAAATGCAGTTAAAATGTCATTAGTGAAAAATATTAAGAACAATTGAGAGCCCAGTAAGAAACCCTGGGTCTGGAGCTGAATCAAAACTGAGCTTGACCAAAATAAAAAAATAATAATAATGAATATGAAGTATACAAATCAAGCAGCTCTCAACACAAACCTGGAGGCTGCCCGAACATGGAGGGATGAGGGGCCATCGGCCTCATGGGCTGCATTCCAGAGAACAGGGCAGGAGGAAGAGGAAATGAGCCCACAGACGTCTGAAAAAAAACGAGAGAGAGAGAGAGAGAGATAAACATGCTGAGATGTAAACCTGAGGCTCACGCTGCTGTGCTGCACTCCTAATTACACACTTCTCCTACAGCAGTCCCAGTGCTCTACTGGAGGAAGGCCAGTATTCCCAGTTCCCATCCAACACCCAGTTTATCTATTCAGTCCTCTGTTAAAGGAAATGCGGTGAGCTGCTGGTGGAGCTGAACTCATCCACACAGCGTCTGAAGAGCACAGAGAAGATCAGTCCCCAAACCCATGCTCTTCTACAGACTTTGAAAACAGGTACAGGTATTATAGAATCAGGCTCCTCAGGATCATGTGATAAACATATATAAAAATTATTCTTCTTTACATTTTTGCATGTTATTACACTGTTTATCTTTACATTTATGTATGCATGTATTACTATTTATTAAAAAGACACTTAAATGCTTATTATTATATTATAATCTATTATATTTATCTCAGCAGGAAGTGTGTATGTGTGTGCTTAAGTAATTAAAAAAATACTTTAAAAAATGTGAATATTCTTCCCTTACATAAAAAAAATATTTATATACACACACACACACACCTCCCATAGTGTTTATCATACCAGGACAGTAGAACACAGTGTGTGTGAAAGCATTCTTGGCGAATCAGAGAGAATTGTAGGAATTTGGACGCCACAGACTCTTCCACATGATCAGTGCAGCTGATAACTCACCCAAGAACAGAAAGACCCCTGGCAGACCGTCAGGAACGTTGACCCCCCCACCCCCCCACCCCACCCCCCATTGAAGACTGGAGCTGCTGGTTTTCCTACTGACTCACAGTCTGTGTATAAATCACTCGGAGGAGAGAGAGAGTTACCAGGCGCTGAAGGGCGAAGAGCGCTGCTTTCTCTTTGGCTTCACTCTCGGATTGGCACTGAGGGCCGTGCACGAGGAGGCCGCTGGACAGCTTCACCTGACACACGGTCAGACCCTGCAGAGGGAGGACAGCATCGGGAAAAGGTCACATTTTCAAGCAGTAGTTGGATGAAAAATGAGATTACACAGCCTACCTCCTTCTAGCGCAAATGTCCACCAGAGCCATTGTTTTAAACCAGGGCTTCAAGGCTAACATAGCTAACAGCTAACAGTGCAGGAGCTTACACCCCACCAATAAGCACAGTGCTAACTGTAGGCATAAATCAGCACTGACTCTCCTCAAACACAGCTCTTCCACTGCTCCACAGCTCAATGCTGGGGGGCTTTATACCCCTCTAGCCCACGCCTGGCATTAGGCAGCATGGAGTCAATAGGGTCATGATGCTGATCTGCTCCAGAGAGTCCTATTCTATTGGCAGTACTTCTTCTCTACAGGGACTAGACAAGCTGTGTGTGTGCATTTGCACATCTGTGTCAGCAATGGGTGCAACCTAAAGTAGCTGAAGGCATTAGTTAGAAGGGGTGTCCACAAACATTTGGACATATAGTGTGTAAGCCTATTTGACAACAAGCAGCAGAACAAAGGTCTGTATTGTTGGATTGTTGTCTTTTTTGTTTGTTGTGACCTCTAACATTCAGTTCCATGAAATCGGAGACAATGGTGTGTGTGTGAGAGTGAGTGTGTGTGTGTGTGTGTGTGTGTGTGTGTGTGTGAGAGAGAGAGAGAGAGAGTGAGTGTGTGCTAACCTGTCTGTTGCGGAGAAAGGTAAACTCAGGAGGGCTCATGTTAAGGCCTGCACAGACTCGTCCCAGTTCAGCAGCCATGCTGGGCAGCAGGGATGGCTGGCCAGCGAGTGGGGGTCCAGGGGCTTCACCCTGAGGGGTGTTTATTCTCGCAGCTGAAAAAACAAGGGCAAAACATCATGCAGCAAATCTATTTAAATGATTGGTAACTGGCAGTTTGACTCAAACAGGTGGAGAAACAGGTGGAGGATGTAAACTTCAGTCTCATGTCTCATGTAGAGGAGGAGATGCTCTCGTTATGATCTGAATTCGGGGAAATGTTAGGGTGGTGCAGCGGAGTAAGACGCAGTCACTGTGATCAGAGGGTCGCCGGCTCGTCTCCCGATCACGCTGCTAGCCATCGGCAGCCGGGGCCCAGAGAGGGCACAACTGGCCTTGCACTCTCTAAGGTGGGTAGATGGCGCCATCTCATCCCACTCTAGTGCAGCACTGGCGTCTGCTAGCCGGTGCGTCAGAGCCGGGTATATGGTGCATTGCCTGCCTGGTGACGAAAAAGAGGTGTGGCTGGGGGGGGGGGTTATGTACGGGTTGGGAAATTGGTGATCTAAATTGGGGAGAAAACTGGTTTCTAAAAATGCAGCACAAGCAAGAGGCGTCAGGGTGCAGTCAGTCGGGAGGTGGGATTAGAAGGTAGTTTTTAGTATTCAGAGGTAGAGCCGGGCAATATGACGGTATTTTATCGTATTGTGATATATTTAGTTATAGTGATAACAGTAAGCTTTTCTAATCATACGGAGGAGACTGTTAGTGCTTAATAAACACTGATCAGCTGCAGGTTTCATTACTAACAGTGTAATTAGACTGGGTTCATTAGATGAAGAGCTGCAGATGTTGAGTAGAAATCACTGTATTCAGTACAGGAGAGGATCTGAATAGTGGTTTATGAGAATCTGCAGCTACTGATGTTTTCAGTCTGTGATTATATGTATTTGATTTGATTTGTATATGATTATATAGTATTTTTACCATATCGTCCAGAGCTATTTAAAGGCTAATTTATCTGCACTATTTATTATATTATATATATATATATATATATATATATATATATATATATATATATATATATATATAGCAGTTACACAATAAAAGCACAGGACATACCATACAATAATAAGGTATTTATCTGTATTTTCTATCTTCATTATGCTATAGGCTGCTATAGGCTGCTAAATTTCCTTCTGATTAATAAAGTATCTCCCTATCTATTTCTCTATCTACAGCATTAGCTGGTTTGTGAAACTGCTGAACCAAAACAAAGGACTGTTTACACCCTGAAGCGAAATGCAAAAACCCAGCGTGATCACGGCTGGTTGAGCCTTTTCTGTCACAGGGTGTTGCAGAATGCTTAATACCGGCTTTTGTCACTGCTAAGCTTAACTGGACATGGGTTAAACAAGCACACGGACACATCAAATAGCGTGCTGTCAAGATCCTGTATCTCCATTTCTGGCCGTTTTTCACTTTTCTCTATAATGTGAATCTGCTCTTTATGCTGTATCAGAATTTCATGATGAATGGACCAATAGAAACGCTCCAAAATGACTTTTTTCTTCCTCCTATTAAAACTGTGATCTTACTGATGCAACCCTCTGAGAGCTTGTAGGAGCTCTGGAGAAGAGATTCAGAGAAATGTCATCAATGTCAATGGAACTGTAGTTCATGTCCTAAGCAGTGAATGACTCCGAGGTGTGTGTGTGTAAGGACATCATTTACACACCCAGCTTCTTAGCAGACCGTCTCCTGCCCTGCTGCTGGACGCCAGGGCTGTTATTCTGGGCGGTGTTGAAAAGGGCAGACTCGGGGGCGGTGCCGGCTGTTCCTGAACTGTCAATCTTCAGCATCTCCTTCAGCATCAGGGTTCCCCTCTGCTCATAAACAGGTCAATAACAGAGAAGCTTTATGGATAAGCCACTGATCAGAAATAGATAGATATTCAGTACGTGAATTATTCAGTATTCAGTATGTGGGTTATTCAGTATATGAGTTATATATGAGTAACTATATATATATATATATATATATATATATATATATATATATATATATATATTTTTTTTTTTTTTAGTTCTTAATAATGAAACTAATCGAACCACAGCGACCCACATAACTACAGACCATTAAACTTACAGTAGGTGATGAATCATCAGAGTACATACTGAACAAGTATTTACCAAATAACTGAATACCCCACCCAGAAACACCCAGTCTGAATACTGAATAACCCATATACTGAAAATTCCACTTAATGAATATCCCATATACTATTCAGTAGTCAGTATATCCCACATACCGAATATCCCACATACTGAAAATCCCACATACCGAATATCCCAAAATACCATCATACCCATCAGGTAGGTTTAGTGTTAATGTATGCAATTATTAAATCCTACACAGAGAGTGAAGCTGTGTGGGCGATGGTTCATATTAATGTGCTTTTATACATTTTGTTTATATATTTTCTGTTAAGTTAGGAACTCTGTTCTAACTGTTCTAACGATACCTTCTTCTTAACCATACAGTGTTGGGTTACAACCCCATCTCTGCTAGGGTTCTAGAGACCCTTTGCCATTTACAACCCTGCTCTCTGCAGGGGTGCCGGGTGACACTGGGAGAACAGAAGGGTAGTGCAAGATCTGCACCTACAGAACCTATAATAAATTCGGACGGTAAGGGGCCATATAAGGGCTAACACAGATCTGCACTTTCGGAAACTACATAATAGGAATGTGTCACTGATGCACAAGGTGTGTGAAGTGTGGAGAGGTGTGTGTGTGTGTGTGTGTGTGTGTGTCCATCAGCTGGTGAGATTCTCTGCAGAATTAATATTTGCATTCTTTGTTGCTTTAATAATTTGTTATAATATTTAAAAAAATCCTCATCTCCACCAGCTGTACTGACCTGAGCAAAGGACTGTGGGGACAGTGGCTCTGCTGCCTGGTCTTTGGACTCCATTAAGGAAGGTTCAGGATCCTTACTGATCTTCAAACTTGCAATCAGCTCCTCAAACTCTGAGCTGACCTGAAACAGGGACAGAAACATGCTTATGAGGTTCTCAGACTAGCAGAGGATACAGAAGACACAGACACCGGTTCCAATGTTTAACATTGTTGTAAAAATATGTACATGTAACTTCTGTTCTGAAAATGATGAAACGTAGATGAAATGTGTAGACTGCGCAAGGCGGTCGTACCTGGCTTGAAGGCTTTTGTGGGAAAGCAGCATTGAGATCTTCGTTCCTTTTCAGCAGTCTGATGTTGCCACCTTGACCCTGCAGAAACAAACACCGGGCTACTGTCCTGCACAGGATCAGCTCCATATCTAATCTAGGGCTGCACTAATATGAGAACATGCTATGGGTCGAAAGTGTCTGCACTGTGTAGGGTGTAAATGTGATGACAGTATCTGAACGTACCTCTGGCCCTAAAATCTGTGCCACGTATGAAGAACATCAGCTAAAGCCACTACACTATAGTTCTGCATCAGTAGGGCCTACTACAATAGTACCCTGAGGGGCTCCACTATATATGCTAAACCAAACAGTTGGGACCTCCTTCAGGGGGCGTTGGAGGTGAGTAGCACAGCACATATTGGAGGACACCCTTCATACAAGGCAGATGTTGTCTTCTAATAAGAATTTATTATAATTCTAAAATAATAATAAAAATAATACAGCCCCACAACTTAGACACGCTGTTAAGAAACACTAGTAAACTCCAGCAAAAGCACTGTCTGTACCATAATCAGACATTCTAAACTCATTTATTCAGTTCTGCTAACAATCTATTTCAAATGACTGAATTATTATAAATTATTAAACACTATAAAGTTTAAAAGTCTAATCTGACCAACCTACCTGACCATTCAGCTCCAGTTCCTTTAAAACACTGCAGTTAAATCACTTCCTCTGTGTATCTGTGTGTGTCTCTTTGTGCTGAACTAAGCTGAAGTCTTATCAGAACTTTCACGTGTTCATGTGCGAATTTTTATTTTAGCAGAACAGAACTGCTGCATCCTTTAAGGTGGAATGGAGAGTTCCAGTAGGACGACGTCGTCAGCCTTGTTTTGGCTGCTAACCACTAACATCAGAGTACAGATCAGTTCAAATAAAAGTATCCTTCATTGTAAAAAAAAAAAAAAAAGATCACAGCTGAACGGGGTTTAGGGTAGTTTCCTCACTGCTGCAGGCGGCAGCTGAAATCATGTCTGTAAATGCCGTCTAGAGGACGCCGGAGGACGCCAGAGGGCGCTCTCTGCTACACCACCACCACCAAGGACTACAATGGGTCAGGCTTTAAAAGCTGATACCTGATCCACTATTTAAAAAAAATGAAAAAATTCTATGCCTGGATTGGCCCAGATCCTGAGTCACTGGATCAGATCAGGACATCCCCACCTTAATCAGTGCTGCAGTATCAGATATCAGCATCATGTGCTGGTGAAAGAATGGGGCTGCAGAGCAGGAAAACTCTAAGTAAGACTCCAGTGTTATTTTTTAAGGGATGTTAAATGGTTTTATTCAACAGGTGTCAATGCAAACCTGACAATAATATAATAATAAACCTATAATATGCTTGATGTAGTGGAGTGTGTGTGTGTGTGTGTGTGTGTGTGTGTATAACATACAGGTTTGCTGGAGAAGTCAGTGCTTTGGCTCTGCTGATGTTGGTTGTCATGCTCCTTGTATTGTCCAGCAGAGCCTTTAGCCTGTTACACACACAAAACAACACAAATCATGAACACACACACACACACACACACACACAAACACACACACAGTATAGATTAGGTTAGACTAAATGTGACTAATAGTGTAATATTATTGGACATTGATGACTGGAGTGGAGAATACAGACATGTAAAAACGAAAAACAGTCGTGTCCAAACTTTAGGATTTCGACCCAGAAGCATAATCTGCAAACCGGCCCAGTTTCCTGTCGTACTGTTTGCTGATATTCCAGGTGTGACAATGAGAAGCTGTACCTGTCTGAGACACTTACGTGGTTCTGCCAGTGAGCTGGTGGTTTCTGAGGCGGTCCTGAACTCTGCAGAGACTGCCAAACATTACTGAAGTCCTCCTCCTTACCAGAGCCCTGACCGACCACACACACACACACACACACACATTTTTGTAAACAGTTTAGGGAGTAGTATAAGCTTTATAAAATGTTAAATCGACAGTCTGACCATTACAACTGATGAACCAGAAGCTGGTTAGCCAGCAGGCTAAACATAATAGCACAGGCCGTGTTCCAGCTAACTGAGGCTCAAATCACACCTGTTTAGAGGATAAAGCCTCAGATCTGAGCACAGAGTGGAGGAAACGGTCTGAGGAGGGTTTCCAGGCTCAGTTAGTCGACTGGCTCATGTCCACTAGCTCTGTCCTTCAGTCAAACTCAGCATCGCTAAACTCAAAACTATGGTCGGCTTGTTTTTTCCTCCACCTGTTTTCAGAGCACAACCTCACTAAATCAGTGACTAGATGACCGACCCAGAAGTAGCGTCAGAATCTGTATATACAGCGGTGGTTCATACAACCCAGCCCTACCTTACATAAAATATAAAAGTAAAAACAGCATAAAGAACATAAAGGACAATAAAATATGCATGAAAGAGTTAATGGAACAAATTAAGATTAAAAAGTAAATAAAACTGCCCATAAAAAAAACATTAAAAGAAAATAATCAAAACAATCAAGAGAAATATTAAATAAATGTTAATGACGGTCGGCGGGGATTTACCTTGTGTGTGTGTTTCTGGTTGAGAGCTTTATGGGGAGAGTTTCTGTTTCCCTGAGTGTCGGCAGACCTGAGAGCGAAACTTTGCCTGCCGTTCTGCTGTAACACACACAGACACACATACACACAATGAGACATCATGATGATAAGATGAATACACTGACTACATTCTCCAACACAGCAAAAATAAGGACCGTCTGAAATCAAGAAGAAAGTGTGTGTGTGCGTGTGTGTTTTACCTGTGCAGGTATGAAAGGTGAGCGGGGGGAGTGGTTTAGCCCCTCCAGCTGGTTCCTGTGTGTGCGCTGGGTCGAGGTGGGCTGGGGTTTGACGATGGCAGTGAGTTTGTGGGAGCTCTGCTCCTGACGGCTTCCGTGACTCAGGTTGATTAAGGCACACGGGGGCAGCCTGTAGCCCCGCCCAGGAGAGCACCTACACACACACACACACACACACACACACACACACACACACACACACATTTTACGCAAAGAATATAAACGGAGGGGGTTCGGTTGGGGGATGTTAACATATGGGCACTTTGGATTGGCCGGTTAGAGCAGTGCTGTACCTGAGAGTGAGTCCTCCTGCAAACTCCTCATCAAACAGCACTTCATACAGCACCTCCGCATCCCGATCAGCTGAGCGCAGAGGAAACACACACACACACACACACACACACACACACACACACACACACACACACACACACACACACGAAGAATCAACACACAGCTTTCTGACACACTGACCGTGTAAATCTCAGACCTCAACAAGACTCTTCCTTTATAGGTTGAAAATCATGGAAAAAGGAATTTCCCCTCTGATTTTAATTCAGGATTTTTTTCTCTCTTAAAGACGTTTGAGTCAAACTCATTTACATATCCCCACCCAGTTTAGCCCCGCCTACTCATATCACTCATCAGTTCTTGGGCAAATAATTGAGTAAAATTTAATTACAACCATTTTGGGAAGCAAAACCCACACAAATATTATAAATGTGAGTTTGTACCTCCTTTGATGCCGATAATGGTCCCTCTGAGGCCGAGAGGAACAGAGAAACTCTCCCTGACGTTGACGACGCGATCAAACAGGTGATACTCAGCATCCGGGTCAGGAACAACACCATGCTGCTGCTCCAGAGGCTATGTACGTACACACACACACACACACACACACACACACACACATATAGAATGTAAACTACAAAGCAAAGACAAGCATGTTTAACTCCACAAAAGCACATTATAAAAATATTGATAAACAATAGAAAGTTATTACATTTTTATAATTTAATCACTTAATAAAAATTATAATAATTTAAAAACCACAACAAACTGTTAATGAACTGCCTTGTTTGCAAAAAATAAATATTCAAAGTGTTTATTAGCAATTACGATAATAATATCAATAACAACAACAATAATAATAATAATAATAATAAACTGCTTTATTTCACTGTTGGATTTAAACATTGGTATTTAATTAGTAATTCGCTGTAGTTTGTAGCCCAACAGCACTTCTTTTCAAATGTAATATCAATCCAACACAAAACCCTTAATTATCCTTAATTACATGCTTAATTAAGCTTTACTCAGGTACGGACGCTTCACAGGAGTTCGCTTACCCTGAACAGCAGATGGGGTTTCACAGTGACTCGCACTTTCTTACTGCTCTTCTTAGCCTGCCAATCAGAGGTTGGGACACGTGAGCGTGAATCTACATAAATCTTAATAAATCTAAATAAAATCTGAGGGGTATGGGGGTATGTAGGTTTATGAACCAAAAACATTCATCAGTCATCATTCATTTGAACACAACCACTCTTCCTCCTTTACCATTAAAACAGACTGTGTCTTTCAGACGGACATATGTAAATGAGCTTTGTTTTGATTGGCTGATTGGAGAGGTGAACTGAGAAACAACATTTCACTACTCTCACTTGCGAGTAAAAAAATCCTCACCTTGGATTTCTCCAACTCTTCCTCAATCTTCTCCACAATGCCTGCATCCAGAATCTGCAGGTCACATGACGCTCTGGAGGAGGAGCTAACTGGATGCGTTTTCAGCCAGGCCTGGATCTCCTGGACCTTCTCCGCCCTGAGAGACCCATAAAAGACCCACACCAACCATTAAAGTCAAAAAGTCGCACAACGGTCGCTCGCAGTTACACTGCATGTCCAAAGGTTTGTGGACACCCCTTCTAATGAATGCATTTAGTAAATTATGTACCCATTCTCATCTTCTCCAGGCCAGATATCGTCCTCGTAGAAGACGTCATCGTGGCTGTTTCTCGACACAAAGTCAAACACTTCCGAAAATCTCTCCAAATACTCAGCGAGCAGCTCCTCCACAGCCGCCGAGTACAGCCACTCCTTCTCCGTCCGCTTGGTGTAGCCGGGAACCTCCTCGTTCTTCTTGTTGAATTTCAGGTTTAGACCCACATTAGCTCTCTGCTCACCATGAGGACTGCAGAGAAACAGAGGAACGGAGAGGAACAGGAGTTAGAACATCTAGCCTTCCATCAGGCTCAGATGAGAAGCAGTCATCATTTTCACCATCATCATCATCATCAACAACAACTACTCCACCCACTTTTTCTTAGCTCCTCTCCCGATGAAGATGCTGCCGGAAAACCTGGAGACCAGGTAGCTGGTGATGCCGAGGCGTGAGGCGAGGACGTATCCAGGGCTGTACTTCACAGAGTATTTCTGAAAGTTCAAAGAAACAGTTCAGCAATAAATAAATAAATAAAATCATCAGAGGATTAATTGATTACTGATTCCAAAAGCAATGGCAGATGCTAGGCTAACACTGCTAACAAACACTGGACTTAGACAGTCTAATTTACTCAAAACCTAATGGACGTGGTTTAATTAAGATATCGGGTGTGTGATTATGAACCACTGTGTTCGCAGAGCAGCTGCCCTGAACTTCAGTGAAGTCATACATGCACGCTTCACAGAGAGGCAGGTGGACTCACATGCTGGTTCTGAATTAAGGCATCGAGTTGTGGTTCACAGGGCATGGTGAAGACCACCCGGATCCGACCCTCGCTAATGACATCACTGGAATCTTGCACCTAAGCAGAGGAACAAACACACACACACACACACACACACACACACACACACACACACACACACACACACACACACACACAGTTGACACAAAGTTGATGCAGCCACTTATTTCACATCTTAACCAGCTGATTAAAGTCAGTTCAGTACCCACCTCTCCCATAGCTCCGTAATATGGGTTCCCCACCATAAACACAGTGGTTGTCAAAGGAAACAGCTCATCTAGGGTTTTAAAACGAGCCAGGAAGGAGTCGAAGGCCTTGATGTCCTGATATTCCAAAAATTACACACACACACACACACACACACACACACACACACACACACACACATTTTAATAACAGTTCTTCAGAAGAATGATCAACAAGTCTGTCATTTTACCATTACTAAAAAAATCTGTTCATAAATATTCAACTACCATCGATATTTCCAATAACTTATCTACTACATCAATTCTTCAATGACTTGATCTCCACCCATCTGTATATCCATCTACACCTCAAACTATGCGCCTGTCCATTCCTCCATCCGCCCACCAATCCCTCCATCCATCCCCCCATCCGCCCATCTATCCATTTATCCAATCAATCTATCCACCCATCTGAAGATCCTTCTAAAGATCTGTAAATTCATCCATCCCTCAATCCATCCAGCCGCCTGCCCATCCTTTCATCCATCTACTCATCCCTCCATCCATCCGCCCACCCCTCTCATCCTTTCATCATCTGCTCATCCCTTCATCCATCTGCCCGCCCATCCCTCCATCCCTCCATTCATTCATTCATCGGCCTGCCCGCCCATCCCTCCATCCATCCATCGGCCTGCCCGCCCATCCCTCCATCCATCCATCCATCCATCCATCCGCCTGCCCGCCCGTCCCTCCATTCATTTAATTAATCTATCCACCCATCTGAAGATCTAAAGATCTGTAAATTCATCCATCCCTCAATTCATTCATCCATCCACCTGGCCCCCCCATCCTTTCATCCATCCATCCATCCGCCCGCTCATCCCTCCATCCGCTGCAGCTAAACGCAGATGTAGATTTGAGGTGATCTCACCTTAACAATAGTTTGGTATGAAAACGGCAGAACCTGCTTGGCCCACTGCTTCTCCAGATGGACGCTGCCATTCTGACCAACCACATACTTCCTGCCGGTCAGCAGCTGAGCGTGCAGCAGGATGTCCGTCTCGTTGATCACGATTCCTTTACGCTTGTTGTGGCTGCAGAAAGAGACAGTATTAGCAGTCAGTCCCCTGCCGTACACAGCTCTGCACAGTCACTGATTACTGAGGCTTAGGATGTGCTACACGCGGGGGTAAGAGATCAGGGCGGTGCTGTGATGATGGTGGAGGTAAAGCCAGTCTTACTGTTCAGTAATGCCCTGCACCTCCTTCACCCAGTCCTTCTGCTCCTTATCACTCAGATACACCACTCTCGCAGGCGGAGGAGTGCCGGCCTCATACAGCTTCTGCGTGCCTGGTGGCTCCTCCAGGAAAAACCTGAGCAAGAGCGCGCGAGAGCGAGAGAGAGAAATTTACATTTACACACACAATGTCATTTAAAACTCCAATGTTGCAAATCAAGCTCTAGAAATACCACCATAACATACTCAAGCTCCAAAATCTAAAAGAGAGAGAGAGAGAGAGCAAGCGAGAGCAAAACTGATCGAGAGAATGCATCAAGATCAGCGAGAGCATGCGAGAGTGTGCGAGAAAGAGTTTAAGCAAGAAAGAAAGAGTGAGACGAAGCGAGAGACAGAGAGAAAGCAAGCGAGCTTGAGTGAGTGAGAGGTCCTACATACTACTGAAACGGGTTCTTGAACTTGTGACAATGGTGGAACCCATTTGAGTGCTATACTGCACCACTGTTTATTTAGAGAGCTGCGTACAGCTGATCTTCCCTATGTATTTCTGTATATGAGGAACCCCTCAGCCAAGACTGAAGCACCTAAATGGTTCTCCGAGTTGCCGAGTTCCATATAGAACCACTGCCCTGAGTCAAGAGGCTTTATTGTGATTTCAGCTAAATACAGAGTACACAGTGACACCAAACCATGTTCCTCCAGGACCAACAATACACAGCGCAGGCAGACAGCGCAGCACAGCACAGTGCAGGCAGACAGTACAGCACAGCGCAGACGAGATGCAGAGTGCAGCAGAGTGCAGCAGTGAGGTACTCTAGCAGCTAAAGGGTTTAAATGGTTCTTTAAAAAGGGGACTAAACTTTAAAGAACCCTTTTTAAATGTGAGTGGATTAGCAGTGAGGTAAGAGATTAATCAGAGTAATCAACATTAATCAATATTAACATCATACCTTGATTCTCCATCAGAAACTGCCACCACTCGCGCTTCCTCCAGATGAGGCCAGTTCACAAACACCAATTTCCCCAAAACCAGCCCTGCTACATCCTCCAACATCTGGAAGCAAGAGGAACCATCACACACCAGCTTTAGTGAGGCAACACCACACACACGCGCACACACACACACGCGCAGAGTGTCTGGAGTTAAATGGCCTTTATTCTACATATGAATTAATAAATGAAGGGGGCTCGCTGATGTGTTTGCACAGTGATGTATGTAAATAGGCTCTGTCCTGATTGGCTGCTGTTTTGTGCTTCATTCAAAAAGCAGTCCAGGCTGAAAACAGAAGAAACTGAAATGGGAAATTCACAAATTCGCTCAATAATGATGGTTAAAATACAAACATGGAGTCATTCAGAGTGGGGGTTTGGTGGTGTGAAACGCTCGGTTCTAGATAACCTCCTCCAGTCAGAGCTGGAGTTCTACAGTGGAGGTGAAGGGAAGCAGACGTCTGAAGCTCTACTAAAAGCTCCTCACAGAAAGTTCTTCACCTAATGGTGATGAAGACGCTGCCTGATGCCTGAGACACGGTTCTACCAGAGTTCTGAGAAGAGTTAGGCTCTAGAACCTGCTTTTAAAATCAGATCATTAAAATGGTGGAGGGATACATGCTGCAGGGTGTAGTGCAGCTACAGAAAGTAGTCCCTAAAGAGAACTGCATTAGTTCAGATTCTCTATTCACTATTTTACCATCATCATCATCATCATCATCATCATCATCCCATATAAAACTCAGAAGACTCGTGTAGCTGCACTGGTGGGTTTGGATAGGAGATAAATTATGGGCTGTATCTGTGTTGTAGTCATGGCGACCAACGCCTGCTTCCATTCACCTCCACTGTACAGAGATCAGAGTAGGTCAGTTTCTCTACAGTGAAGCTCAGATTCACACCGAACCTGAAACTGACTGAGCTCAGCTCAGATAACGTGTCAAATCTGGGGAAGTTCAGACTAAAATCAATCACATGAACTCTAAGTGATACAGGTCCTCGATTGAAGTGGGAGAACTCACAGGCACCCCCTGCTGGCAGGGTAAAATCTCCAGCATCATGTTCTCCCCTCTGCTGCTCTGCTGGAACACCATCACACCGCTCTTCTTCTTATAGAACTGAGGGGGAGAGAGAAAAGGCAATCAGAGTTAATTCCATAATAATCCTGTTTAATCTGGTAATAATCAGAATTAATCTAACGAGGGCAGGTTTACTTTATGGCGGATGTGCTGCAGGGTAGGGAAACCGCAGAAGTACAGCGTGCTGCGGTCGATCTTACGGCTCACGTAATCCAGAGAAACCCGCCAGGCGTCAACAGGAATGGGGGTCACCCTGAACACACCCAAAAATTATTTTAAAAATCTGCAAAAAATCTGCAAGTGAATCATCACTGATATCCAGTCAAATCCCTCCCTCCTATTTTCTTCAGCCTTAACCTTAAACTGTTTCTACACAGAGATGTAGTAAAGCCTGGTGATTTAGACCTAGTAGTACTTGGCGCAGCTCCCACTAGTGCTGTGATTCAGTGTATGGAGATTCTGTTATGGATGGAGCGTTTTTATCTTGATAGAATTGCGTGAAAATGTAATTGTGGTTTGGTCTAAAGTAACAGAGCTGCTGTTTATGCTTTTAGGCTTAAACTTGCTATAAAACGTCTACTGGAAAACAAAGAGAATAGAAAGCGGATATCATCGCTATTCAATGAAAAACATGTCTGGAGACGTTACAGCAGAAGGACTTTGAATGAATGTCAAGTTAAAATAATTCCAAGTCATTTAAAGCATTTCTACTGGCCAATTTCTTTAAGTTATTTACAGACGCAGTTACAGAGCTCAAATGACGGAGAAAACTAGAAACAGACAAAAATGGAGATCCACCGTTTCCACAGGACAGCAATGATATAAACATGGCACGTGTACACCTGGTGTGTGAGTATGTGTACCTGGTGTGGCAGTGTGTGATGTTGGGGAATATCTCAGGCAGTGGGGAGGTATAGGGGTAATCCAGCTGTTTATCGTGGCAGTAGAGAGCACACTCCGAGTGTCTGTTCCTGCTCTTCTCTGATTTAGTCATAAGATCTGTGTACAGCTCCATGGCTGCCAGCAGCCGTTTCTGAAACACACACAGGTATCACAAACAGGACTTCATTAGAAAAACAAAACATCACTCACTGTTGGAACAAAAGCTTGTATCCATATCCATTCAAATTTTTTCACATAATCTAGAAAAAAAAGCAGCAAAATGTTCTTTATGTTGCGCAAGTCTACAGCAATTACACTTAAAACCACCCCCCCATCCCCATCTATTTTCTATATTGTATGCATAGATTGTATTACTCCTATACATTTTATTTTACATTGCTTAACTTTATGTAATATGTATATCCATCCTGCAATATTTTTACTATTTGACCAGACAGTCATTATAATGTATTCCACGGCTAGTTGTGCTTTGTATGGCCGTGTATGCAACAAATGAACTATTCTTGGTATTATGCATTATGTGCTTCATTAGTGAGACTTTATCTGGATGGTCTATTGTAGAGGTCTCGTGGACGCTCACCTGACCTGAATCTGAATCTGTATTAAATACAACTGTCTACTGAACACAGGCCTGCACCCCAAGGCCTGCACCCCAAGGCCTGCTCTTAACCCTCAAACCCTCAACCCCAACCAGTGCCTCTAAAGGTCAGTTCACAAGGCATCAAATCAAAGACTTGTAAGGAAACATCAAACACTAAACAGTGAACTAGAGTGGAGAACAGACACTGAGAGAGGCTGTGAGGACGTATTACAGTGGAAGTTTCATTTTAGTCAGGAAACAAACAAGCAACCACTCCGAGCCGCACCTCATCGATGAAGGGGATGAGCACCACTGCCTCCCACTCCTGCTGCTTCCCGTTCAGGTCCGTTTTGAAGTCCAGCGGATAGTACTCGATGATGGGGGAATCCTCGGACGTCATCAGGTGCTAAACAAAAAAAAACAAAGACCACACTTCAGCTGTGTGACCTGTGAAGCCGAGCTGTGCTGATGGGTTTACGGTTGACTGTGTTTGGAACATCTAATAAATGTCCTAGCACTCTGATCCAGGTAATGCTGACCCAGGTGGTTTAGGGTTACCTGGTAAGATTTGGGCAGCAGGTCTTTGCTGGCTGCAGGCAGAACGCCGAGCAGTTGTTCAAACGGCATGAAGGGCTTCCCCAGGTCAAACGTCAACACCAACCCAGCGATGTTCCGCACGTCAGAGAGGAAAGGGGCGTAGTGATAAGGGTAATACCTGACACACACACACACACACGTTTTATTAAGTGATCTATTACAATTATTTTTTTAATTATTACTTTGTTTTAGTCAATCACATAAAAGCAGTTTATTTGGGTTTATTCTGATGTTATATAGAGTTAATTACAGGTAGACACCCTCACTGACTCTACATAACATTAGAATAAAGCGTAACAAACAAAAAGTCAGTGGTCAGTGAAAGCGTCTACCTGTAATTAACTCTATATAACATTACAATAAACCCAGAAAAACCCAGATAGAGTTTTAGAGGTATACACACATTTACTATGTAATGTTTAACATTTTTGCGACTAACTAAGCCTTATATGGTAGTCTACATGTACAGTATATACACAGTCCTCTTACCAGCTCCATGACTGAACTCCATGGTAGTAATAATGAAGAATCCACTGAATACCCTCCACATAGCAGCGAGCCTGGCTGGCCAAAAACTCACTAAAACACATATACAGGAAAAACATATATACATATACATATCAAGTACAACATGATATGATCAAAAGTATATGGACACCTGAATTGTGAAAATGTTGCTTCAAGAGGCCGTTCTCCAAGATGTTTCCATCTCACAACAATAGCACTTACGGCTGGCCGGGGCAGAAATTTAATAGACTAGTGGGATCCTACGATAGTGCCATGAGCTCTTTAGTATGACCTGCTCTGCTGTCAGCCTGCATCAACGAAGATCACTTGGCCGTGTGCCTAATTCAGTTAATTCAGTCCAACTGTAATGAGGTCATAGCCTTCCTTCACATTTCTGGAAAAGTTCAGGTCACAGCATTTTAAAAGGTCAGCCACTCACTCTGAGACGACCTCCACGCCCATCTTGGTCATGTAGTACGTGCGCTTATACTGCCGAAACTCCGTCTCAAACATGTCGTCATCCTCACCGTCCTCCTCAGCTCCTTCTGAGAAGGCATTGAGAAGAACAGAGGAGGAAAAGGGCAAAAGATCTTAACATCTCACAGACCTTTCAAACTGACCTGAGAGCACTGCAGCAGCTGCCCCAGCGATGAACTCAGCAAGACCGTCCTCCTGTAGTCTCGCAGCCCATAAACCAACCCTGCCTCATTCACGTCCTCTCACTACTGACTAAACGTCTGGTCAGAGTATGAACTCGGTTTCTAATTTCTATGTCTGTGTATGGCTGTGTTTTGTAAAGTAAACTTGAGTATGAGAAAGAAATAATAATAATAATAATAATAATAATAATGATAATAACAATAACAACAACAGCAGCAGCAGCAGCAGCAGCAGCTGGTCTCGTTCTCTTTGGGTGGGAGGGATGGTCTTCCCCGGCCACCAAAATAAAGCCTGCTGGCACCTGCAGGCTGTCAGAAAGAGCAATGAACAGGAATGACCATCCTACACAACTAGAGAGAGCAAGGTTACTTATAATAATAATTTATTTTTTTATATTAATATTTTATTTATAATTTAATATATTATAATTTATCCTTTCCAATCATATAACATTTATACCCATTCATGCCTACCTACACCCACCTCCAACCATCCACTTTCACCCATACCACTCCCTTCCATATCTACCCACCCAAACAGCCCTCTCCATACACACCCCTACTATCTCCACTGACATCCACCCATACAATCCATCCACATGCAAATCATCCTAATCCATCATAACGAAAAAGAAGACAGACTGGACATGAACCTATATGAATTTATTAACAGTGGTTATTTAGTAAAAATGGTGCATATGTGCATGTGTACCTCTGCCTGAAGCACACCGTGAGTCTTTGCCTCCATCCAGAGCAGCCAGACACAGAGAATCTTCAAACGACTGAGAACCAAACAGACCAGTCCAGTTAAATCCAGCACTGCCCTCAAACTCCTCCACACACACTCCCACTCACAGCATCCAGCACTCCCACTAAGAACAGGTGCCTGAGCTGAGGATCTGCTCACCTTGCTCTTCCTGCCGTTTCTGTTCATGGCCTCCTCCGCTGCCAGACCGGCTGCTTCGTTCAGATATTTATTCCCCACTTTACTCTCAAACCACTTCAGATCCACAAACACCTCACTAAAGTGCTCCCGGTCGAACTGGAGCACAGGGAGCAGAACAGGAGAGACGGTGCAGTTTAGGGGAACATGTTTCATTAAAGGAGTAAACAGTAGTTATGCTCTGGAGTGTGTGTGTGTGTGTGTGTGTGTGTGTGTGTGTGGGGGGGGGGGGGGGTTCTGTAGAGGATGTGAGATAACGAATATGATAAGTGTGTTTGAGTGTGTGTGTGTGTATTGTTTGTTCTTATAATTTAACAACCAGTCCGATACCATTGCTGAATTAATAGACCGTACATCTCACCATGTGGGAGATAATTAAGACATCAGGATTGACTTAAACATTACTTTATATAATATAACAAATTAACACAGATATAAATGTACTAAATTGACATTTGTAATTTATTAATTTGCATATTTAGTGCAGTCTCACACAACCAAATTAAAGCGAAAGGATCGGTTCCATGGATCAGCCTAATTATCCGATACCCGATCCTAATATCGGATCGGTGCATCCCTAATATAAATGTGGTTAATTATTTATTAGTATGGTTAATTGATATAATTAGTGATATTAGTAGACTGGCAGGTATGTACACACACCCCACTGCTTTCATTTTTTATCAGATCAGAAATCTTCAGTTTGACAGGATGTGGGACCTTTAACACATGTAGGAAGTAGCTGGTGTTAATATAACATCACTATTTTAGATTAGTGCTTTGGCCTGAAACCCAATATAGTCTCGCTATTCATCTGAAATTCTTCACATACAGACACCAGCTTTACTATAAATAGAAAAGGTCTAGACATAAAGTCTGAATAAGAACAAACGCAGAGTTCAGCTGAAAGCCCACATTAACACTCACCTCGGACAGCTTCTCCAGGTACTTCTCGAAGCGAGCCAGGTTCAGATTCCCATTTTCATTAAGGTATCCTAAAGCAGGGATTCAGAAGGGGATAACGGTTAACACAGAGAACACAGACAGACAGCTAAAGGCAGCACAGCAGAGGTTCTCACCCCCGAGCGAGGGCAGCACGCTGATGTAGGTGCGGTAGAGCAGCGGCAGGGCGTCGTGATTGATGTGCAGGTGAGGGAGGTGGGGGATGAAGTCGTTCCCCACCAAGAAACCCATCAGGATCCAGTCATCTATGATCCGCTCCACGTCATACTCAAACGAGATCTTCTCCTGAGAGAGGGAGAGAGAGATTAGAGCAGACAGACACAGAGAGAGAGAGAGAGAGAGAGAGAGAGAGAGAGAGAGAGACTGTTAAAAGTGTCCATACTGCACATTTAAGTCCACTGATTTCATTTGTATGGTTTTATATACAGAACACAGTTCATTCATACAATAGTTCAGAATAAAACACACCTGGAGGTTCAGACAGAAACACAGAACAAACTACTCTAATATCAAATCAATATGAATGCAGCTATTTGGAAAACTAATACATGAATTACTCCCTGATCTAAAAGCTGCTCACTCTTAAAGGGGAGAACTCATAGTCGATGTACTCCCTCATCAGGGAGAGGTGGAGAAGGTGAAAGGTGGTCTCCTCTGGAGCCGTTATCCTGAAAGATGGAAAAAAAAAAAAAAAGAACAGAAATAATTAAAAATACATAGATTTAATAAAACATCTCCAAAATTCTCCAAAGTGGAGTCTAGTGTTATTTAGAGTTCTCCTCAGATCAACACCTGGTTTGGTGGTAAATCAGGGCTTAATGATGGTAAATCAGGTGAGCTGCTGCTGCTGCTGATGGAGTTGAACACTTAGCTGAGGTTTTTCTTGAGTAAATAGCAAAGCACTTTTGCAAGTCGCTCTGGAGAAGAGCGTCTGCTAAATGCCTTATTTGTAAATGTAACACCTCCACACTGTGCTGGCTGGACTAAGGGGCGTCCAGGAGAACCCTGGAGGAACCAAGCTCTGTTCTTCAGACTAGCTCACAGACAAGATCTCACTACTTTCTTCAGAAGAAGCTCTTTTTTTCTCCTTTTTACTGGATTTGGGTTTATACATTTGTTTACACAAATTTATACACATTTTATACACAAACTCTTATATTATATATATACACAGTTTTATATATGCAGGACATGTCTGTTCCCCAAAGACAAAAACAAACCTCTTCTGAGACTTCTTCCCCCCGAACCGTACCTCCTCTCTGAGGAGAGAGAAGTGAGGTTCATGACTGGTAAGACCGAGCATAATCTGGAGACAGAGAGACAGAGAAAGAGAAAGAGAAAGAGAAAGAGAGAGAGAGAGAGAGAGAGAGAGAGAGAGAGATTGATTTACAACAGAGCCACATACTGTAAGGTAGGGGTTTCTAATAAAGTGGCCGCAATGTGGAAGCACAAGGTTGGGGTTTCTAATAAAGTGACCAGCACACTGTGGGTAGCAAACATCACTTTTGTAAATGCAGAGTCAAACTGCTACATGCGTGCGCGTGCACACACACACTACACACACCAGGTCAGCGTCCAGGCCGTAGAGGCAGTGCCGTGTATTTGGGTCATGGCCTGGTTTCACGATTTCTGAGCGAATAAACTCCATTATCTTATGCTCTCCTTCTCCAGGGGTCTGCAAGAGAAAGCAGAATTAGCATGAACTTCACTCTCACACACTCTCACACACTCTCACACACTCTCACACACTCTCACACACTCTCAAGGTTCCATTTCCTTATCCTCACCTCGTGACCAGATAAATACACTCTGACTCCCTGCCACATCCGGTCTGTGGAGAGCTTATTGTGGACAAAATATTTGAGCTGTTCCTGCAGCCTGGCCATGAACTCCGTCCCTGAGAAACATGCGGCAGATTTATTCAGCTAATCCAGAGATGCTAAAACACACCATTTACATTTACATTTACGGCATTTAGCAGACGCTCTTATCCAGAGCGACTTACAAAGTGCTTTGCTATTTACCCAAGAAAGAAGCCTCAGCTAGTTAGAATAGACTAATACAAAAGATACCTCCAAGCTTAGACATTACTAAACACAATACAATAAGGCGACCATAGAACTAATCGTCCAAGTACTCTCTGAAGAGGTGGGTCTTCAGTCTGCGTTTGAAGACAGCGAGCGACTCGGCCGTTCGGACACCCAGGGGCAGCTCGTTCCACCACTTTGGTGCCAGGACAGAAAAAAGCCTGGACGCTTGTCTTCCGCGGATTTTGAGGGATGGTGGGTCGAGCCGAGCCGTACTTGAAGCTCGAAGGGCTCTTGGTGCGGATCGGCTTTTGACCATTGCCATTAAATAAACAAACAAATCACACCACATCACTAAAGGTGTCCAGAGAGGAAGCACAAGATGGGTGTGAGAAACTGGCCAGTGAGAAACACTTCATTATTACTGACCGTTTACAGTAAAAATATTAAAGTCTGAAGACAGGTTAACAGTGTTTAACCGACACAGCGGAATACAAACCTGGAGTGATGCAGTTAGAGTCGAATCTGGCCTCTGTGGGTAAAACCTCGCCCTTCTCCAAAGCCTTCTTTATCTTGTCCTCTGCTTCTTTCGCAGATCTGAACAGAAAGAAGCAGAAAGAATAAAACATGGCGGCAGTGTGTTTCCACTCCTGGGTTTAACAGTGACAGACTGGAGCAAATGCAGCTCTAGAACCACAGATATTAGGTTCTACACTGCAGGCTCTAAGCTGTTCTGATATCTTGCTGCAGGCTGGGAATAATGTCTGTTAATGCTGCCTAGAGGGTGCCAAAGAGTGCTGTTAGAGCACAGCGGAAAAAACAAAGGATCTGAACTGGATCGTATTTAAAATAGCTGATACCTGATCCATTAAAATATGTCTAGATTGGCAAGATCAAGATCAAGCTATTTATTTGCAAAATCCTATCTAAAAATAAACAAACAAATTCATGCATACATTATATATAAGTACACATATATACATGCTGCCTGAACTCCTGTTCACTTGTGTATCCAACAATTTCAAATAATTCTGCATCATATCTGAGTATATATATACTATTTGTATCTGTTTTTGTTCTGAAGAAACTTGAGATTTCATGACTAACTGAATCAGTTCCTAAATAAATGTAAGACACTTTTTGAGGTCACAGCTTTTTCCTTTCTGCCCCCATTAAGACACAAAGCCCTCCAGCCTTATCCAAGCAGTTGTTTTCAGGTCTCTCGTACCTGAACCTTCTGCCGCGCTGCTGGTTCATCTTGGCCCGGGGAGCGACTCCATCCACCGCCATGAAGAAGACCTTCCTGGGCTTGATGATGCGGAAGAGCACCTCCAGATAGTGAAAAATGTCGGCGAAGATCTTCTCCTCTGTGATCCGGAAGTGGACGTCCTCGTCGTTGGGGTGTGAGCACTGGTGGATGATGCCGTTCATGTCCAGGTAGAGATTGTCAAACTCTGGGATCTGCAAGAACAGAGAAAACGTGTGAAAGATCTGCTAGAACTACTCACTGCTCTGTTTTTACACTGCTATACACACACACACACACACACACACACACACACACACACACACACACACACACACACACACACACACACACACACACACACCTGTACCACACTGCTTTATACTTCTTATTATTTCTAGCTGGAACATTTGGAACCATATGGAATTTAACATCGCTTAACATTCACAAATCACTGCCTTCATAGACGCTCAACAAGCCCTTCAACGTTCAGAGCTGAACAAGTGAAGCTGTTTAGCACCTCAGGTGAACCAGTTGGGTCTGTGGGTGCATCGGTATCACTGAGAACATATACATACACCACACCAATGATACACACAGGAGGCCAAGTAAAGGTCTGTAGAAGTGTTTGTAGGAGAGATACATCTCTTAGTGCATCAGTGACACTGTGTATGTGTGTGTGCATATATATATATATATATATATATATATATATATATATATATATATATATATATATATACACAGTCATGCCCGAAAGTATTCATACCCCTGGCAAAGTTTGACCTAAATTTACTTTTATTTAACCAGAAGTTATATTTTTGCCTTGAAACGACACAGGCATCTCCCAGGAGATAACACGATGATGTACAAGAGGCATCATTGTGGGAAAAAATATTTCTCAGCTTTTATACACATTTGAACAAAAAGTGGCATGTCCAAAATTATTCATACCCTTTGAAAACTGTCACAGTATATGGGAAAATCCAAAGTTCTATACCATTCCAAATAGTCCAAGCTGTTTTAAAGCATCCTAATTACCCTGATTCATTGGGAACAGCTGTTTTAATCAACTCAACAGGAGAAAAACAGCAGCTCTCTGCAGTTGGTTTGTGGACAGTCATGGCTAAGACAAAGGAGCTCACTAAGGACCTGCGGCTGTGCATTGTGGCCGCTCACAAGTCAGGAAAGGGCTATAAAGCCATATCAAAATGTTTTCAAGTTCCAGTGGCTACAGGGCAAAGTATTATTAAAAAATACAAGAAGTTCCGCACTGTGGAAAATCTCAGAAGATGTGGTCGGAAGCCAAAAGTGACACCTGTGCTGGCCAGGAGAATAGTGAGAGAGGTGAAGAAAAATCCAAGGATCACCACCAAGGCCATCCTGGTGAATCTGGACTCTGCTGGTGGCGACATCTCAAGGCAGACAGTTCAACGGACACTGCACACTGCTGGGTTCCACGGACGCAGGCCAAGGAGGACACCACTTCTCCAGGAAAGGCACACAAAAGCCCGCTTGACCTTTGCAAATGCTCATCTGGACAAAGAAGAAGACTTCTGGTGTTCTGTTTTATGGTCAGATTAAACAAAAATTGAATTGTTTGGCCACAATGATATGTGCACCATTTGGCGTGAAAAAGGAGAAGCCTTCAACCCTAAGAACACCATCCCCACTGTCAAACATGGTGGTGGGAACCTAATGTTTTGGGGGTGTTTTTCAGCCAATGGACCAGGGAACTTGATCGCAGTAAATGGCACCATGAAAAAAGAGCAATACATCAAGATTCTCAACAACAACATCAGGCAGTCTGCAGAGAAACTTGGCCTTGGGAACCGGTGGACATTTCAGCACGACAACGACCCAAAACACACAGCCAAAGTGGTGAAGAAATGGTTAGCAGACAAAAACATTAATGTTTTGCAGTGGCCCAGCCAGAGTCCTGACTTGAATCCAATTGAGAATCTGTGGAGGGAGCTAAAGATCAGGGTGATGGCAAGGAGACCCTCGAACCTCAAAGAGTTGGAGCTCATCACTAAAGATGAA
>NC_132900.1:878721-893721 GCF_030463535.1 Salminus brasiliensis | reverse complement strand
AGACAGGACTGTTAGCCGGCTTGCTAACACTGTGCTAGCACTGCTGGAGAAGGCCGTTAGCCGCTGCGATAACAGGGTGGTAGTGATCTTGGACGAGACTATTATTAGGCTATAATTATGTTGGATGAGGCTGTTAGCCGATCTGCTAACACCGTGGTTGCAGTGTTGGATGAGGCCATTAGCTGGAGTGTTTTGGATGTCGTGGCATAGTTGTCTATTGGTTCATGAATTTGGGCGTGGGGAGGGGGCGGAGCTTCTGAATCACTGAAGGGAAGCAGTTCAGTAGTACAGTATTCAGTATTACATGCAGTGGTAAATACCCCCACCAGTGTCCTGAAGGGTGCGGTCAGATCCTGAGGAAAGGTTTATGATAAGCTAATAATAAAACCGGGGAGGCTGTGCTGTTACCGCTGACCTGACTTAACTCTTCTATAAGAGCTCTGTAAAAAAAACAGCCACGTGACCTCTGAGTCTGAAGTGTGTGACCTGCTGGGTTAGTCCAGTTAGCAGGTACTGGATGACCCACTGACCAGCGTTAATTTATAATCTGGTGTCAGGTTTTACACTGCGCTGAGTGTGGGAGTGTGGGAAAGTCAAAGAGCCATTTCCTTACCTCCAACTGCTCCTGTGATCCCAGTAGTGGGCGGGGCAGAGAAACAGGCAGAGAGAGAGAGAGAGAGAGAGAGAGAGAGAGAGAGAGAGAGACAGAGAGAGAGAGAGAGAGAGAGAGAGAGAGAGAGAGAGAGAGAGAGAGACCAGCATGTGGTTATTACACTCATCACTACAGAGCAGAGCCCACAGCTGAGATTATAACTGACCAATGGGTGTTTTCTTGTCTAAACAAACACACTGAACTGAAACTGAAAGAGTCTCAGCCAAAATACCCAGATAATAACTCTGCTATTTAAAAGGTGTGTGTGTGTGTGAGAGAGAGAGAGAGAGAGACTCACCAAATTCTGCAAACTTGAAGCTTAGCAAAACAAAACCGATGAAGAATAATGCTGCCAATACCGAGACCACCACACCAAACACAGAGATCCCTAAAAAAGATACACAAAACCCAGTGTGATTTACAGACCACTCACTGCCCAGCACAGACCCCCACTACATGTAGCCCATACAGACCACTCATTGCCCAGCACAGACCCCCACTACATGTAGCCCATACAGACCACTCACTGCCCAGCACAGACCCCACTACATGTAGCCCATACAGACCACTCACTGCCCAGCACAGACCCCCACTACATGTAGCCCATACAGACCACTCACTGCCCAGCACAGACCCCACTACATGTAGCCCATACAGACCACTCACTGCCCAGCACAGACCCCCACTACATGTAGCCCATACAGACCACTCACTGCCCAGCACAGACCCCACTACATGTAGCCCATACAGACCACTCACTGCCCTGCACAGACCCCACTACATGTAGCCCATACAGACCACTCACTGCCCAGCACAGACCCCCACTACATGTAGCCCATACAGACCACTCACTGCCCAGTACAGACCCCCACTACATGTAGCTCATACAGACCACTCACTGCCCAGCACAGACCCCACTACATGTAGCCCATACAGACCACTCACTGCCCAGCACAGACCCCCACTACATGTAGCCCATACAGACCACTCACTGCCCAGCACAGACCCCCACTACATGTAGCTCATACAGACCACTCACTGGCCAGCACAGACCCCACTACATGTAGCCCATATAGACCACTCACTGCCCAGCACAGACCCCACTACATGTAGCCCATACAGACCACTCACTGCCCAGTACAGACACCCACTACATGTAGCCCATACAGACCACTCACTGCCCAGTACAGACCCCCACTACATGTAGCTCATACAGACCACTCACTGCCCAGCACAGACCCCACTACATGTAGCCCATACAGACCACTCACTGCCCAGCACAGATCCCCACTACATGTAGCCCATACAGACCACTCACTGCCCAGCACAGACCCCCACTACATGTAGCCCATACAGACCACTCACTGCCCAGCACAGACCCCCACTACATGTAGCTCATACAGACCACTCACTGGCCAGCACAGACCCCACTACATGTAGCCCATATAGACCACTCACTGCCCAGCACAGACCCCACTACATGTAGCCCATACAGACCACTCACTGCCCAGTACAGACACCCACTACATGTAGCCCATACAGACCACTCACTGCCCAGTACAGACCCCCACTACATGTAGCCCATACAGACCACTCACTGCCCAGCACAGACCCCACTACATGTAGCCCATACAGACCACTCACTGCCCAGCACAGATCCCCACTACATGTAGCCCATACAGACCACTCACTGCCCAGCACAGACCCCCACTACATGTAGCTCATACAGACTACTCACTGCCCAGCACAGACCCCCACTACATGTAGCTCATACAGACCACTCACTGCCCAGCACAGACCCCCACTACATGTAGCCCATACAGACCACTCACTGCCCAGCACAGACCCCCACTACATGTAGCCCATACAGACCACTCACTGCCCAGCACAGACCCCCACTACATGTAGCCCATACAGACCACTCACTGCCCAGCACAGACCCCACTACATGTAGCTCATACAGAGCAGCAGATCTCTACTGGGAGCTCTGAAACACGGATACCCAGATGAAGTCATGTACCTGCTGAAGTTTCAGTGTAACTGAGCATCTTCATCAGTTCCTCACACCCCTCCAGTTTCTGCAGAGTGTCCAGGCTGGTCAGTGCCGGCTCCTGATCACCTTCCGCCACAAACACTGTCCATGTATGGTTCACCTTATTCAAAACCAGAACATCTCTGCCGTCTACCTGAAGCCGGTCAGCCAGCAGCACCACCCGCTGACCTTCATACTGACATTCAGTTACAGAGCTGAGAGTCCCTTTAAAAGACAAAGAGTAAAAAAAAACACTGCAGTCTCCCATACCACCATAATACTGAAAAATTCATAGTGGATACTGAGTAATTCATAGTGGATAATAAATAATTCATAGTGGATAATAAATAATTCATAGTGGATACTGAATAATTCTTAGCAGATAAAGAATAATTCATAGTGAATAAAGAATAATTCATAGTGGATAATAAATAATTCATAGTCGATACTGAATAATTCATAGTGGATAATAAATAATTCATAGTGGATAAAGAATAATTCATAGTGGATAATAAATAATTCATAGTCGATACTGAATAATTCATAGTGGATAATAAATAATTCATAGTGGATAAAGAATAATTCATAGTGGATAATAAATAATTCATAGTGGATAATAAATAATTCATAGTGGATACTGAATAATTCATAGTGGATAATAAATAATTCATAGTGGATACTGAATAATTCATAGTGGATACTGAATAATTCATAGCAGATAAAGAATAATTAATAGTGGATACTGAATAATTCATAGTGGATACTGAATAACTCATAGTAGATACTAAATAATTCATAGTAGATAAAGAATAATTCATAGTGGATACTCAATAATTTACAGTAGATCCACTGCCAGACTGTAAACACTACAGTAATCTGGTATCTACAGTGAATTATTAAGTCTGTACCTTAATAATTCAGATTCATACTGGATTAAAATCACTTCACAGTTGTCACAGGTAGAATGTAGATTCATACTGGATAAAGCCCTGACCCAGAGGCAGGTAAATGTGCTGTAGTAATTTAAGTGCAGTAGGGCTTTAAGTTGATCTACATGACTGTGTGATTTACAGCAGTGACAGAATATTAAATGTTAATATTAATGAGTGAATCATAAGTGAATCATAAGCAGATTAAAGATGAAAGGGTTCAAACACTCACCTTTAGGAATGGCCCACGACCCGCTCCAGAGAAACACCAGTGCCAACAGACCCAGCATCTCTTCAAGCAACGTCTGTCCAGCTTTCACTTTTCCTTTCCTGCAAACTGGAGAATGAAGGTGTGTGTGTGTTTGTGTTCATGTGTGTGTGTGAGTGTGAGTGTGAGTGTGTGTGTGTGTGTGTGCAGCCCAGGAAAACACAAAGCAGACAGCAGGGTGTGTGTGTGTGTGTGCAGCCCAGGAAAACACAAAGCAGACAGCAGGGTGTGTGTGTGTGTGTGATCAAGCTGAGCTGTTGCTTTTGGTTCTGCACTTTAAACCTATAAACACTCCTCCAACAAGGAGGCTGCTGCGGACACACACACGAGCACACACACACACGCACACACACACACACACGCGCGCGCGCACACACAGTCCACATTGCATCACAGCAGTTAATGTCACGCTGCTGTGTGTGTTTGGGAGTAGCTGTGGTTAGACACTAACCTGAACCCTCTCTTTGGATTAAAGTCGAATTGTTTAATAATTAAATAAAAGTTCTTTATTTTTTGTGTTTTTGTAATTCTGTTAAAATCCTCAAAGAATAAAACCAGGCCTGTTGTTTTAGAACAGAAACAAGCAAACAAACAAACAAACGCTTAACAAATAAACTTTCTTTCAGAAGATTGTTTTTTATTTTTTACATTGTTATATTGTAATAATGTACATTTTGATTATAAACTATAAATAAATAAATACATAAATCAATAATGTGGGTATATATGTATATGAGCAGTTGCTTGTCTCTCCAGAACGGCAGTTTTACAAGAAATGGAAAAAACCTTCTGAACTTTTATTGGACGTCAGTGTAAAAGATTTTAGTCCAGGTCATTTTGGAACGTTTCTATTGGTCCGTTCATCATGAGATTCAGATGGGGAGCTTATGAGAGCTATGGAGGTTCTGGTCCAGTTTACAGAGCAGAGCTGACAACATTCAGACTGTTTATGTGAGGTCACACAAATAACGAGGTGTCCAGACGTTAATATTAATAAATATTATAAACATAAATGGAATTTTGATCCTTAATAGTGCTCGACTCAATACTCTGGATTTTCACACGTAGGGGACAGAGAATAGGCCGCAGCTAGTGTGCTTCATTCTGAGGTAATATAACAGGGTGGTAACTAGACTTGTTAAACCCCACCTGAGCATTTTCACCCCAACCAAACTCACCTACTTACTATCATACATCACACAGCAGCTTCAGTGCTCAACACAGGCATCCTACAGTGCCCTGCAGTTCAAGTTCCCTAAAAACGGGGTGTTTTCGCCATGGCTTGGAATCTCCCTTAAAATGTCAGAATACCTGTTGTGTTCCACATCACGGGAACTGGAACCGCCCCTAAGAATGTCCTGGGTCTTTTTTGCAGATAACGGCTGTGAAATGCGTCACTAACACAGACTGTTTAGGTTTCGCTTTTCATTCATCATCACAACAGTAGATAACTCAGTCCAGCCTTTGAGTGAAGGGCAAAAAAGGGCTGATTAGCCATAACATTAAAACCACTGACAGCTGAAGTGAATTGCATTGATGATCTGGGTCCAGTGTCTCCTGTCTGTCGAGGGTGGATCTACACATCAGTCAGTGAGTGAACGGTCAGTTCCTGAAGGTGATGAAGGTGCTGAAGCAGGAAAAATGGACAAGCGTAAGAATCTGAGACACTTTGACCAGAACCAGATTGTGATGTTCTAGATAATGACTGGGTCAGAACCTCTCCAGAACATCAGCAGGCAGGTCTTGTGGGGTGTTCCCTTCTGGTATGCAGTGGTCAGTACCTACCAAAAGTGCTCCAAGGAAGGACAACCGGTGAGCTGGTGACAGAGTAATGGGCGCCCAAGGTTCTTTAATTGATGCTCATGGAGGCTCCGCCCACCTCACAACTGACAGGACTTAAAGGATCTGCTGCTAACGTTAGTCTTGGTCCCAAATACCACAGCAGGACACCTTCAAAGGTCTTGTGGAGTCCAGGCCTCCACAGGTCAGAGCTGTTTTGGCAGCACACGGGTGACCTACACAATATTAGCTGGTTTTAATGTTATGGCTGATGTGTGTGATTGGTTTAAGAGAGCACTGACACACACAGAAGCAAGATTCGCTGTGGCGTCAAAACAAATCAGATCATCTCTTTTATCTCTGGAACTGAAGGACAGAACAAAGACTTACAGACAGTCTGTTTCCAGCTGCTTCCGGCCTGCACGCCCCGCCTGGCCATTTCTGGAGGAGGTCACCGGGGTCACTGCTGTTTAACACTACTCTACTTAACTAGAGTGATGTAAAACTGCCATTTTCACAACACTGTACTGCACACAGGCACCAGAGGCGTCAAGTAATGAAGTACAAATACTTTGTTACCTTAATTCTTACATTTTCACCCAATTATCTGAACTTTCTACTGCTTACATTTTAAAAACAGCCTCATTACTAGTATTGTGAAAGTATGTTATGTGAGTCTGATCCTGATTGGATGAGAAGTATAAACAGACACCATTCTGACTCCCTATTGGTTTATAAGAGATCCATCACACCTGCACACGTCCCGTCACTCTCCAGCAGCTCACAGCAGACGTCTGTAGTCTAGTATGAAGACTGTGTCCGTAGCAGAGACTCAAGAGAGCTGCAGTGAAACGTCCCGACTGAGCCCCACATTTACATTCCAATAAAGCTTATTGATCACAGATGATCGCACAGCGATGCACACAGAGGCCATGCCCACCTTATTAACATATAGGATCTAACTTATAGGATCTGCTGCTAATATTAGTTCTGGTGGCAGATACCACAGCAGGACACCTTCAGAGGTCTTCTGCTCGACGGGTCAGGGCTGTTTTGGTGTTAGGACGGGGATCTACACAATATTAAGCAGGTGGTTTTAATGTTATGGCTGATCGGTGTATATCCGCCTGTTTGGCCAGTTTAGCTCCACCCACTCACGCTGAAGTTATAAGGAGTGTTTCCTTCTTATATATTACTTCTTATAATAAAGGACAGCCAATAAGAACACAGAGGTCATTTACATATATCGCTCAGTAGAGCAGGAGAAGTGTGGAAGAAGTGTCGGTGTGGGAGGTGAGCTCGTCAGTCAGAACTCGTCAATCAGTAACTGCTGAAATGATGCCATGTCACACAGTGTTGGATATGGATCACCAGCTCGCAGCTTCAGTGAATATTTAACTCGTCATCACACTCCCTGACTGCTCCAGTCACACGCTGCCCGACTCGCCCCCGACACCTTCCCCCTGTGCAGTGTGTTCCTCCTGCCTGTCTACACCAATCAGCCATAACATTAAGACCACTCCCCTAATATTGTGTAGCTCAGAACCGTCCAGGCACGGACTCCACAAGACCTCTGAAGGTGTCCTGTTGTGGTCTCTGGAGCACCAAGATAGCAGCAGATCCTTTAAGTCCTGTAAGTTGTGAGGTGGGCGGAGCCTCCATGAGCAACAGTAAGCTTTACATGTCCATGAATCTGTCGCTGATTCCACAAGCCCTGCCTGATGTTTTGGAGATGTTCTGACCCAATCATTATCTAGAACATCATCATCAGTTTGGTTCTGTTTTTCAGATTCTTACGTTTGTCCATTTCTTCTGCTTCATCACCTTCAAGAACTGGTTTTATCCTCCTCTAGCCCACGCCTGGCATTATTAGGCAGCATGGAGCCAATAGGGTCATGATGTTGATCTGCTCCAGAGAGTCCTATTCTATTGGCAGTACTTCTTCTCTACAGGGACTAGACAAGCTGTGTGTGTGCATTTGCACATCTGTGTCAGTAATGGGTGCAGCTTAAAGTAGCTGAATGCATTTACTAGAAGGGGTGTCCACAAACTTTTGGACCTGTAGTGTAACGAAGAGTGACCAGTGTCTCTGTTGTTTCATGACTGGTCAGCAGAGGGCAGTATGTAACAGCTCACTTCGTGCTTAAGGGTTGAGCTCATATCTAAGCTGATGGTTTTACATAACACTGATTTTATGCTGCACACACACACACACACACACACACACAGACACACTCTGACCATCTGTAGTGTGCACACCAAGATGTGACAGATTCATTAGCACACTGCTCGGTGCTCTGCTAGAACCAGGGGTCTATCGCTCTGGTCAGCGTCACTCTGAATGACCCTTTAACCAAAAGCTTCCCCCAGCCTTTACTGAGGAGACACAGCCCAGTGTTCCTCATCTCACTGTGAGCCTGGTCCTAAGAACAGCATCAATTCTAATTCCATTTCTATGTAATTATAGACATTTATACATAATATCTATAATCTCTTTATAATATCATTTCTATATTCCATTTCTATATAATCTACAATTCTGTAGAATTCTATTCATTCTATATATACAATTATGATATGTCTAATATAAATGAGTCTAGAAGCTTACTATAGAAGCTATATATTATATACTTATATACTATTATATATCTTATGATTGCTCTATATTCTATATTTTACATGGTTATATACATGGTGTGTACACAATGATGTTCTCTCTGTTGTATATGCATAGTAATATATAACACAATGTGCTCTATGTTGTATATATAGTAACATGTTTAATTTATTATATTGTATATAAATGGTAATATGTATAATATTATATGTGCTATATTGTGTGTATACGTTAGTATATATAACAATGTGTTTTAAAGTGTGTATATAGTAATATAATAGAATATATAATATGAAACACATTGTGAAAGGAAGACACAACACACAGATCATTACACAGAACATATCATATTATTATTATCAATATTAACACACACACACACACACACACACACACATATATATATATGTATATATATGATAATATGTTCTATGCTTCATGGTCTGTGTGTCTTCCTTTCAGAAGGAGGGTTAAGCAGAATATTACCAGAATAAATAGAAAATATATTAATAATACGTAACCATGGCAACGTGCATGTAATGCTGTGTGCGGGTGACATGGCCTAATTGGTCTCACATTCAGAACCTTTTGCACATCAAGCAGCAGAGGTGAATGAGCTCAGCCCATTCACACACACACACACACTCACACACACACACACACACACACACTCATATGAACGCAATTATGATGTGGCTGCCAGTTATTCACGCATTGTTAATTCTCGCTCTCTCCTCTTGTCTTGTTTCTGTCATCTGTGTTACTATATTCAGTTTACTACACATTAATAAAGATGAATAATGATGAATAATGATGAATAATGATTAATAATGATGAATAATGATTAATAATGATGAATAAAGATGAATAATGATTAATGATGAATAATGATGAATAAAGATGACCAATGATGAATAATGATGAATAATGATTAATAGTGATAAATATTGATTAAAAATAATTAATAAAGATAAATAATGATTAATAAAGATGAATAAAGATGAATAATGATTAATAATGATGAACAAAGATGAATAATGATTAATAATGATGAATAATAATTAATAAAGATGAATAATGATTAATAATGATGAATAAAGATGAATAATGATTAATAAAGATGAATAAAGATGAATAATGATGAATAATGATGACCAATGATGAATAATGATGAATAAAGATGACCAATGATGAATAATGATGAATAATGATTAATAAAGATGAATAATGATTAATAATGATGAACAAAGATGAATAATGATTAATAAAGATGAATAAAGATGAATAATGATTAATAATGATGAACAAAGATGAATAATAATTAATAAAGATGAATAATGATTAATAAAGATGAATAAAGATGAATAATGATGAATAATGATTAATAAAGATGAATAAAGATGAATAATGATTAATAATGATGAATAAAGATGAATAAAGATTAATGATGAATAATGATGAATAAAGATGACCAATAATGAATAATTATGAATAATGATTAATAGTGATAAATATTGATTAAAAATGATTTATAAAGATGAATAATGATTAATAAAGATGAATAAAGATGAATAATGATTAATAATGATGAACAAAGATGAATAATGATTAATAAGGATGAATAATAATTAATAAAGATGAATAATAATTAATAATCATGAATAAAGATGAATAATGATTAATTAAGATGAATAATGATGACCAATGATGAATAATGATGAATAATGATTAATAAAGATGAATAATGATTAATAATGATGAAAAAAGATGAATAATGATTAATAAAGATGAATAATGATTAATAATGATGAACAAAGATGAATAATGATTAATAAACATGAATAATGATTAATAAAGATGAATAAAGATGAATAATGATTAATAATGATGAACAAATATGAATAATGATTAATAATGATGAACAAATATGAATAATGATTAATAATAATGAACAAAGATGAATAATGATTAATAAACATGAATAATGATTAATAAAGATGAATAAAGATGAATAATGATTAATAATGATGAATAAAGATGAATAATGATTAATAATGATGAACAAATATGAATAATGATTAATAATAATGAATAATAATTAATAAAGATGAATAATGATGAATAAAGATGAATGATGATTAATAAAGATGAATAAAGATGAATAATGATTAATAATGATGAATAAAGATGAATAAAGACGAATAATGATTAATAAAGATGAATAATGATGAATAAAGATGAATAATGATTAAAAATGATGAATAAAGATGAATAATGATTAATAAAGATGAATAAAGATGAATAATGATTAATGATGAATAATGATGAATAAAGATGATCAATGATGAATAAAGATGAATAATGATTAATAAAGATGAATAAAGATGAATAATATTAATAATGATGAACAAAGATGAATAATGATTAATAATGATGAATAATGATTCATAATGATGAACAAAGATGAATAATGATTAATAATGATGAACAAAGATGAATAATGATTAATAAAGATGAATAATGATTAATAATGATGAATAATGATTAATAATGATGAATAATGATGAATAATGATTAAAAAAGATGAATAATGATTAATGATTAATAATGAATAATGATGAATAATGATTAATAAAGATGAATAATGATTAATAATGATGTATAAAGATGAATAATGATTAATAAAGATGAATAATGATTAATGATTAATAATGATGAACAAAGATGAATAATGATTAATAAAAAGATGAATAATGATTAATAATGATGAATAATGATTAATAATGATGAATAATGATGAATAATGATTAAAAAAGATGAATAATGATTAATAATGAATAATGATGAATAATGATTAATAAAGATGAATAATGATTAATAATGATGTATAAAGATGAATAATGATTAATAAAGATGAATAATGATTAATGATTAATAATGATGAATAATGATGAATAATGATTAATAAAGATGAATAATGATGAATAAAGATGAATAATGATGAATAAAGATGAATAATGATTAATAATCATGAATAAAGATGAATAAAGATGAATAATGATTAATAATGATGAATAAAGATGAATAATGATTAATAAAGATGAATAAAGATGAATAATGATTAATGATGAATAATGATGAATAAAGATGACCAATAATGAATAATGATGAATAAAGATGAATAATGATTAATAATGATGAATAAAGATGAATAATGATTAATAAAGATGAATAAAGATGAATAATGATTAATGATGAATAATGATGAATAAAGATGACCAATAATGAATAATGATGAATAAAGATGAATAATGATTAATAATGATGAACAAAGATGAATAATGATTAATAATGATGAATAATAATTAATAAAGATGAATAATGATGAATAATGATTAATAATGATGAACAAAGATGAATAATGACGAACAAAGATGAATAATGATTAATAATGATGAATAATGATGAATAAAGATGACCAATAATGAATAATGACGAACAAAGATGAATAATGATTAATAATGATTAATAATGATGAATAATGATGAATAATGATTAATAATGATGAATAATGATGAATAATGATTAATAATGATGAACAAAGATGAATAATGATTAATAATGATGAATAATAATTAATAAAGATGAATAATGATGAATAATGATTAATAATGATGAACAAAGATGAATAATGATGAACAAAGATGAATAATGATTAATAATGATGAATAATGATGAATAAAGATGAATAGGTTTTTTAGGAGTGAAACAGGAACAGGGTCAGAGGAGCGTTTGCTGATTGTGATCCAGAGGGATGGAGCTAGGCTGGTTTTCAGAGAGATGTAAATGAGATGATGTATAAAATACAGTAATGTTTGAGTTTCTGCTGTAAAATAAGATCATTTAGTAAACAGAGATCATTCAGAATAGCTCACCCACCAGCAGCTGACGGTTAGCCTGGAGCAGCTTAGCATGTGACTGATTATCATGTGATTAATGATCATTTGGTTAGTATTTGATTGATTAGTCTCTAAAGCCTGTGTTTGATTAGTCTGTGTTTGATTAGTCTGTGTTTGATTAGTCTGTGTTTGATTAGTCTGTGTTTGATTAGCCTGTGTTTGATTAGTCTGTGTTTGATTAGTCTGTGTTTGATTAGTCTGTGTTTGATTAGCCCGTGTTTGATTAGTCTGTGTTTGATTAGCCCGTGTTTGATTAGTCTGTGTTTGATTAGCCCGTGTTTGATTAGCCTGTGTTTGATTAGTCTGTGTTTGATTAGTCTGTGTTTGATTAGCCCGTGTTTGATTAGTCTGTGTTTGATTAGCCTGTGTTTCATTAGCCCGTGTTTGATTAGTCTGTGTTTGATTAGCCCGTGTTTGATTAGTCTGTGTTTGATTAGTCTGTGTTTGATTAGCCTGTGTTTCATTAGCCCGTGTTTGATTAGTCTGTGTTTAATTAGTCTGTTTGATTAGTCTGTGTTTGATTAGTCTGTGTTTGATTAGTCTGTGTTTGATTAGCCTGTGTTTGATTAGCGTGTGTTTGATTAGTCTGTGTTTGATTAGCCTGTGTTTGGTTAGTCTGTGTTTGATTAGTCTGTGTTTGATTAGTCTGTGTTTGATTAGCCTGTGTTTCATTAGTCTGTGTTTGATTAGCCTGTGTTTGATTAGCCCGTGTTTGATTAGCCCGTGTTTGATTAGTCTGTGTTTGATTAGTCTGTGTTTGATTAGCCTGTGTTTGATTAGCCTGTGTTTGATTAGTCTGTGTTTGATTAGCCTGTGTTTGATTAGTCTGTTTGATTAGCCTGTGTTTGGTTAGCCTGTGTTTGATTAGTCTGTGTTTGATTAGTCTGTGTTTGATTAGTCTGCGTTTGATTAGCCTGTGTTTGATTAGTCTGTGTTTGGCTAGCCTGTGTTTGATTAGCCTGTGTTTGATTAGTCTGTGTTTGATTAGCCTGTGTTTGGTTAGTCTGTGTTTGATTAGTCTGTGTTTGATTAGCCTGTGTTTGATTAGTCTGTGTTTGATTAGCCTGTGTTTGGTTAGCCTGTTGGTTAGCCTGTGTTTGATTAGCCTGTGTTTGATTAGTCTGTGTTTGATTAGCCTGTGTTTGGTTAGCCTGTGTTTGATTAGCCTGTGTTTGGTTAGTCTGTGTTTGATTAGTCTGTGTTTGATTAGCCTGTGTTTGATTAGTCTGTGTTTGATTAGCCTGTGTTTGGTTAGCCTATTGGTTAGCCTGTGTTTGATTAGCCTGTGTTTGATTAGCCCGTGTTTGATTAGCCTGTGTTTGGTTAGTCTGTGTTTGATTATCCTGTGTTTGATTAGTCTGTGTTTGGTTAGCCTGTGTTTGGTTAGCCTGTGTTTGCTTAGCCTGTGTTTGATTAGCCTGTGTTTGGTTAGCCTGTGTTTGATTAGCCTGTGTTTGGTTAGTCTGTGTTTGATTATCCTGTGTTTGATTAGTCTGTGTTTGGTTAGCCTGTGTTTGGTTAGCCTGTGTTTGATTAGCCTGTGTTTGATTAGCCCGTGTTTGATTAGCCTGTGTTTGGTTAGTCTGTGTTTGATTATCCTGTGTTTGATTAGTCTGTGTTTGGTTAGCCTGTGTTTGGTTAGTCTGTGTTTGATTAGTCTGTGTTTGATTAGCCTGTGTTTGGTTAGCCTGTGTTTGATTAGCCTGTGTTTGGTTAGTCTGTGTTTGATTATCCTGTGTTTGATTAGTCTGTGTTTGATTAGCCTGTGTTTGATTAGCCCGTGTTTGATTAGTCTGTGTTTGATTAGCCTGTGTTTGATTAGCCCGTGTTTGATTAGTCTGTGTTTGATTAGCCTGTGTTTGATTAGCCCGTATTTGATTAGTCTGTGTTTGATTAGTCTGTGTTTGATTAGCCCGTGTTTGATTAGTCTGTGTTTGATTAGCCTGTGTTTGGTTAGCCTGTGTTTGATTAGCCCGTGTTTGGTTAGCCTGTGTTTGATTAGTCTGTGTTTGATTAGTCTGTTTGATTAGCCTGTGTTTGATTAGTCTGTGTTTGATTAGTCTGTGTTTGATTAGTCTGTGTTTGATTAGCCTGTGTTTGATTAGTCTGTGTTTGATTAGCGTGTGTTTGATTAGTCTGTGTTTGATTAGCCTGTGTTTGGTTAGTCTGTGTTTGATTAGCGTGTGTTTGATTAGTCTGTGTTTGATTAGTCTGTGTTTGGTTAGCCTGTGTTTGATTGGCGTGTGTTTGATTAGTCTGTGTTTGATTAGTCTGTGTTTGATTAGCCTGTGTTTGATTAGTCTGTGTTTGATTAGCCTGTGTTTGGTTAGTCTGTGTTTGATTAGCGTGTGTTTGATTAGTCTGTGTTTGATTAGTCTGTGTTTGATTAGTCTGTGTTTGATTAGTCTGTTTGATTAGTCTGTGGTTGATTAGCCTGTGTTTGGTTAGTCTGTGTTTGATTAGTCTGTGTTTGATTAGCGTGTGTTTGATTAGCGTGTGTTTGATTAGTCTGTGTTTGATTAGCGTGTGTTTGATTAGCCTGTTGATTAGTCTGTGTTTGATTAGTCTGTTGATTAGCCTGTGTTTGGTTAGCCTGTGTTTGGTTAGCCTGTGTTTGGTTAGTCTGTGTTTGATTAGTCTGTGTTTGATTAGTCTGTGTTTGATTAGCGTGTGTTTGATTAGCCTGTTGATTAGCCTGTGTTTGGTTAGTCTGTGTTTGATTAGTCTGTGTTTGATTAGCGTGTGTTTGATTAGCCTGTTAATA
>NC_132900.1:859051-878521 GCF_030463535.1 Salminus brasiliensis | reverse complement strand
TGTAAAAGCACTGGCTCCAGTAATCCAATCTTTTGACTAATGCTAGTTACTGTTTTTAAGCCCATCTTGCTCTCCAAGCTATAAAATGCTGGATGCACATCCTGCCATATTTAGGTGTTAATTACTGCTAGTTCATTTTGTCTGCATGTCAAAGGAGGCTTTTTTTTAAGGCCCTGCTGTTGAAATCTATTCCGCACCCCAGGAATGACATCAGTAAGTGACTAAATACAGATATTTCACCCATCAGTGAAATCCCAAGATGGGATTGCTGGTGATGCTGGGTTTTTTCCACAGTCTGGCAGTGTGTTCAGGCTAGCCCAGCTGTGTAAGGGTCTACTGAGACACATCAGAGATGGCCTGTTCGCTCTTGTTAGCACTGAGCTGCCTCGGCAGTGGCGTGAAAACGTGTGTTTTAAGCAGGAGATTGAAACTGACGTTGGATAAAACGCTCTCATTTGCTCTGTATGGTTCATTTAACTGCACAGCTATTGTTATTGGAGGCCGCACCGACGTGCAAACTGCTAATCCTTTATTATAAATGAATACAAATCCTTTATAGGCCTATACGATTATAATTTACTACTCTGATTGGTTGTAAATATATACATATTGATCCTTTAATATGAAATAATTCAAAGCTTTCGTAGAGACTGTAATGTAATCGTAATCGAGGAATCGGGTTGGTTGTGTTTACATGTGACCTTTAAATCTTTTTGTATAAAGGAGTAAAAAAAGCCTTTATTTTTTATTATACATGTATTACATTAGAATAAATAATTGTGTTGTGTCTACATTCAGCTTATTAATCGTTTAATATTAATGAATAAAAGCCTTTTACAGTAGAAAAACATTCATCCTTTAATGTCCATTTAAATGATATCATAATAAAATAAACATGTAAATGAACATATATTATCATACATGTTTACATGTGACCATTTAGTCCTATAATATAAATCCAGTCAAACCTTCATTAACACCTTTAACTGTAAATGGCTAATCTGATGAAGGCCTTCAAGGTCGAAGTGAGCCTTTTGTATTATTACACATGAAATTAGGGCAGAATACAATTTCCAACAATGCAGTGCATGTTACGACCTGACCAGTGAATGGGTTGGCAGGTAAAATCAGCTGATGTTATGAGGATGTGTGGATTTATTAGTACTGGTAGGAACAGCAGAGATAAAGCATTTATAAATGTTCATTTTTTTATGATAATAGTGACCAGTTGACAGTCCAGTTACTCGGCTCTGCTCTGTTTAACTAAAACACCTAAATAACGTTAGTCAGTCTTATTGGTTTATGGATTTTTTTAGCCCCTTTAAATCAGCATAGGTGTCGGTGAGTGTTTTCACTGACCCTAATATACATATAGTACACATCAGTCACAGAGGAACAGCTTCCTGAACGGTCCCTATGGAAACAGGAGCCTTTGATCTCAACTCATTCCTCAAATTCCCTGTGAAAACCAATCAGTACTGATTAGAGATACGTCGAGGCTCGGGATTTATGATTGGTTAGCTAAACTTAACACTTTCATCTTCAAGCTTATACTCAGTATTTACTGTGAATTCCTCAGTATATTCTATATATTATTTAGAATCTACCATGAATTTTTAAGTATCTACTACAAATTATTCAATTTTCACTATGAATTATTCAGTATCTTCTATATATTATTTAGTATCTGCAATGAATTATTCAATACATACTATATATTAGTCATATATATTAGTAATGAATTATTCAGTGTAGTCTATCCATAATTTAGTATCTGCAGTATCTATCATCTTTTCAGTATCTACTATGAATTATTCAATATCCACTATGAATTATTCAAGATTTATTAATTATTCAATATCCACTATGAATTATACAATATCTACTATTAATTATTCAGTATACAGTATGCATTCTTTAGTATCTTTTATACATTATTGAGTATATAATATGAATTATTCAGTACATACTATATATTAGTCAATAACCACTATGAATTCTTCAGTGTAGTCTATACAATATTTAGTATCTAGTACAAATTATTCAGTAACTACTGTGAATTATTCAGTATCTACAATTAATTTAATTTCATATGCACTATGAAATCTTCAGTATCTGCTATGAATGATTTAGCATGCCCCTCCTCAGCTAGGCTAGCCTCAGTGTGCTAATCAGCTAGCCATGCGAGCTTGTAGTGTAGTGATTTGTTGAGATGGTTGAACACGTGCTGTTGTGTGTTGGTGTTGCTGCGTATCGTCTTCTCTTCTTTTAGACATGTAGGACTTGCTGACGAGTAAACCAGCACAGTAAAGTCCTGGAGATTTGGCTCTGTGACAGATGGAGGTTTACAGCCTAAAATTCAGCAAACTGACTGCAGTGATTCTGAGATCAGCTGGTCTCCCGCCTTCAGCACATTTTAAAAAGGCTCGTTAGGGGGGCAGTAATTAGTGTGCGGAGGCTGGGCTTTTTGCTTCATGCAACACCATGGTGACCAGTGGGAGCCTCAACATTCAGAAGGTCATTACACGGTGGCACACAAAAACCTTCCCCATTGCATCATCAAGACAAGACGGCGTTGCAGGCACGCAGAAACAGAATTTTTAACCACTGGATGGCGCACTAGCCAGGGAACAGAACTCAGCATAACATTCTTTGTTGTTAAATATATATATATAATTAAAAATAAATATGATATATATTAGAACAGAAATGCACTTAGTTAAGCAATGAATTCTGGGTGAGTTCTGCTGCCCCTCTTCTCCTCAAGGTCTCATATAACCAGCTTCACTTCAGTTCCAGTAAAATCCTGGAACGGCCTTCAAGATACCATCAGTGATTTCCTCAAGGGGACATGCAGAGGCTAGGTGGACATGGGTGCCGCTACTGAAACATAAGGCTTCGCTTGTGCCTTAAGCTCTGACTCTAACTTGTTTGGTCCTTTAGGCCTCATCTTCCTCTTTTACCTGGTCTTCTATGGCTTCTTGCTGGAATGTTCACTCTCACCATGTGGGCAATGCTCCAGACTCTGGATGACAACGTCCCTAAATATAGCGACCGTGTCCCTTCCCCAGGTGAGTCCCATCAGACACAGATGTTGCCTTTATTCCACATTCACAAACACACAGCAGTAACACCTACATTTAGAGCGTTATTAATTAATATTCACCCTAATGAGAGACTGTAGCTCCGCCTCCTCAGTGTATATCACAATACCTACATTTAGAGCCTTGTTAATATTCACCCTAATGAGAGACTGTAGCTCCGCCTCCTCAGTGTATATCACAATACCTACATTTAGAGCGTTATTAATATTCACCCTAATGAGAGACTGTAGCTCCGCCTCCTCAGTGTATATCACAATACCTACATTTAGAGCGTTATTAATTAATATTCACCCTAATGAGAGACTGTAGCTCCGCCTCCTCAGTGTATATCACAATACCTACATTTAGACCGTTATTAATATTCACCCTAATGAGAGACTGTAGCTCCGCCTCCTCAGTGTATATCACAATACCTACATTTAGAGCGTTATTAATTAATATTCACCCTAATGAGAGACTGTAGCTCCGCCTCTTCAGTGTATATCACAATACCTACATTTAGAGCGTTATTAATTAATATTCACCCTAATGAGAGACTGTAGCTCCGCCTCCTCAGTGTATATCACAATACCTACATTTAGAGCGTTATTAATATTCACCCTAATGAGAGACTGTAGCTCCGCCTCCTCAGTGTATATCACAATACCTACATTTAGAGCGTTATTAATATTCACGGAGCTAAGGCGGAGGTACAGTCTCTCATTAGGGTAATAACACACTGGTTACAGTTCTCATAATTATAATAAATCTTCTCTGTTTACAGGATTGGTTATCAGACCAAAGTCGATGGAAATAGTGTACAACAGGTCAGACCCCTTACAGTACCAGGAGTTTGTGCAGCATCTGGAGGCTCTTCTGCAGCGTAAGTCATCAGTGCTCTCCTCCAGTTTCCACTTTCTGCTCAATACCCGTCAACACCATCACTACTCATACCCATCAATACCCGTCTACACCATCACTACTCATACCCATCAATACCCGTCTACACCATCACTACTCATACCCATCAATACCCGTCAACACCATCACTACTCATACCCATCAATACCCGTCTACACCATCACTACTCATACCCATCAATACCCGTCTACACCATCACTACTCATACCCATCAATACCCGTCTACACCATCACTGCTCATACCCATCAATACCCGTCTACACCATCACTGCTCATACCCATCAATACCCGTCTACACCATCACTACTCATACCCATCAATACCCGTCTACACCATCACTGCTCATACCCATCAATACCCGTCTACACCATCACTGCTCATACCCATCAATACCCGTCTACACCATCACTACTCATACCCATCTATACCCGTCTACACCATCACTACTCATACCCATCAATACCCGTCTACACCATCACTACTCATACCCATCAATACCCGTCTACACCATCACTACTCATACCCATCAATACCCGTCTACACCATCACTGCTCATACCCATCAATACCCGTCTACACCATCACTGCTCATACCCATCAGTACCCGTCTACACCATCACTGCTCATACCCATCAATACCCGTCTACACCATCACTACTCATACCCATCAATACCCGTCTACACCATCACTACTCATACCCATCAATACCCGTCTACACCATCACTACTCATACCCATCAATACCCGTCTACACCATCACTGCTCATACCCATCAATACCCGTCTACACCATCACTGCTCATACCCATCAATACCCGTCTACACCATCACTGCTCATACCCATCAATACCCGTCTACACCATCACTACTCATACCCATCAATACCCGTCTACACCATCACTACTCATACCCATCAATACCCGTCTACACCATCACTACTCATACCCATCAATACCCGTCTACACCATCACTGCTCATACCCATCAATACCCGTCTACACCATCACTGCTCATACCCATCAATACCCGTCTACACCATCACTGCTCATACCCATCAATACCCGTCTACACCATCACTGCTCATACCCATCAATACCCGTCAAAACCATCACTACTCATACCCATCAATACCCGTCAACACCATCACTACTCATACCCATCAATACCCGTCTACACCATCACTACTCATACCCATCAATACCCGTCTACACCATCACTACTCATACCCATCAATACCCGTCTACACCATCACTACTCATACCCATCAATACCCGTCTACACCATCACTGCTCATACCCATCAATACCCGTCTACACCATCACTACTCATACCCATCAATACCCGTCTACACCATCACTGCTCATACCATCAATACCCGTCTACACCATCACTGCTCATACCCATCAATACCCGTCTACACCATCACTACTCATACCCATCAATACCCGTCTACACCATCACTGCTCATACCCATCAATACCCGTCTACACCATCACTACTCATACCCATCAATACCCGTCTACACCATCACTACTCATACCCATCAATACCCGTCTACACCATCACTACTCATACCCACCCTCTCTCTTTCTCTCTTTCCAGAGTACAATGATACGGAGCAGGTGAAGAACGAGCTGTGTCTGGCGGGTCAGTATTACGAGCAGGACGGTGCGGAGCAGAAGAAGGTGTGTCAGTTCAGGAGGAGCTCTCTGGGGCTCTGCTCCGGCCTGCTGGACTCCAGCTTCGGGTACAGAGAGGGACAACCCTGCATCATCGTTAAAATGAACAGGGTCAGTCCACCTCTCTACACTACAGCCGACTTAAAGCATCTCAAACGTCTGATCAGACACTATAGCAACCACTAGGCAACAGCATAGCATCCGCCTATCAACCACTTTACCAATTACTTCAGCTGCACGATCACTTTGCATTTTCTTAGAGCCACACTATATGCCCAAATGTTTGCTGACACAGATGTGCAAATGCACACACAGCTTGTCTAGTCCCTGTAGAGAAGAAGTACTGCCAATAAAATAGGACTCTCTGGAGCAGATCAACATCATGACCCTATTGGCTCCATGCTGCCTAATGCCAGGCGTGGGCTAGAGGGGTATAAAGCCCCCCAGCATTGAGGAGCTGTGGAGCAGTGGAAGAGCTGTGTTCTCTGGAATGATGGTGGAGCTCCATCTAGTTTTTTGGGATGCAATCAAATCCTCACAGCAATGCTCCTCCAGAATCTAGTAGAAAGTCTTCTTCTCTGGACAGTAGAGACAGAGACAGAACTCTTTTAATCTCTGTGATTTCAGAAGAAACAATGAATGAGCAGGTGTCCCAATACTTTTGCCCATATAGTGTAGGTCATTCATGTTTTATGGTGCCTTGTTATTTTACTATGTGTTTTGCTCTTTACCTCTATCAGGACTCATGTCATGTACTTTAATGTGTTGTGATTGATCTGCAGATTATTGGCCTGAAGCCAGCCGGGGATCCGTTCATAAACTGCACTGCGAAGGTGAGCGGCTGGTTACTGTAGTGGAGGGTGACAGGTTCTCTAAAGTCAGTGGAGAAGAGGAGAGAAGCTTTACACTGCAGCGTCGTAATCAGTCTGTGTTTCTGAGTGTGGTATTAATTAACAGGGGTGTACAATTCTGGATGGAAACTGAACACTGATCGAGATCATGGCCTGATTTCAGCCGCTGAGTGGAGAAGCGGGACCACAGTTCTGACAAATTCAGCAGAAACCCGATAATGAATAAATCAGAATCAGGAGAACCTGCTTATCGTCGCTGATTCACTGAAGCAGTGTCATGTGAAAACTGCACTGCAGTAAATACAAATCATGTCCTCTGGACAGCTAGCTGTACACATGTATTTCTGGAGTTCTCCAGAAGCTTGATCTGAAGGTGGAGCAGCATGTGGGCTGAGGCGGTAGAGTAATACTACAGGATTTTACACTAATATGACTTTGGGTTCTGCAGCGTTACACAGCAGTTCTGGAGAGAGGTTCTCCTCCTGCAGCTCCACCACCAAAGCTCTAACCATAGTGCAGTAGCAGCAGCGCTCCGGCCCGGAGTGGGAATGACGGAGACGCCGTTCTCCACCTGTTCCAGACAGCATGGTCCTGAAGCTGCTGAGTTTAGGGAGAAATGCTGTGTAATTTGGCTTTAAGATTGTTTTAATGAAGTAATTGAGTGGAATTGGGTGTAATTGAGTACAAACAGTGGTTATAGAGACAGTCTGTCACTGCAAAAAGGAAATGAGGCAGTCTCTAGAAAACAAGGTTAGTAACAAGAAAGCTGGTCAGTAAACAGGCTATCAGGGCTATAAGGGGCGGGGCAGGGCAGGGCAGGGCAGGGCAGGGCAGGGCAGGACAGGGCAGGGCAGGGCAGGACAGGACAGGACAGGACAGGGCAGGGCAGGGCAGGGCAGGGCAGGGCAGGGCAGGGCAGGGCAGGGCAGGGCAGGGCAGGGCAGGGCGTCTTCAGAAACTAGGCTCAGAGGAACCATCAGAGCATACACACAGCTCAGAACTCAGCAATCAGCCTCACTGCTCCAGGCCTTTTGAGGTGTGAGCTGAGCAGATTCAGGTGAGGGGAGAAGCCAGTGATCAGAGCGCTGTAGAGCATGAGAGGCGGGGTCAGGTGGTCTGTCTGGGCTGTGGGACAGTTTATACAGAGGTCAGACACTGACTTCAAAGCAAAAGGAGAGTTTGGACACCCCTGGTAATTAAAGGCTGTAATTGTTGGTCTGGTTTTGTCATGGTTTTATTTTTGACTTTCTTTTGAGTCGCCGGCCTGTTCTCCCTCTATGTGTCTCGTCCTCTCTCACCAGCCTGTTCTTGTTTTTCCTTTTTTCTGTTTCTCTTCTTTTTCCTCTCGTGTTTCTATCTGCATGCTGCCAGTTCAACTCCCTAGTAAAGTGATGGGTAAGATCACTGTGTGATGATCATGTTTATTCTCCCTCCTGTCAGTGTGTGTGTGTGTGTGATGTGACACGCTTTGATAAAAATGATTAACATTTTTTTTTTTATAAATTATGCTGTCATGATATAAAATACATGTCATGAATTTAGCATTAAAATGTAAAGTAAAGCCAGAAAGGTCATAATAATAAAAATAATAGCAGAAATTAACATATTAATAATAAATGACATTTTCTGTGATAATAATAACAAATATTAATATAAAATTATTAATTGATTATTAATGAAACCTGTGGTATTTTAAAGTAAAGCTGAGTTGAGTGATTATTAGTGTCCAGACGCTGGTTAAAAGCTGAACTGAATATGGGTAAATCTCTGCAGGCCTCGGAAACAACACTCACCTCACTGTCACTGTCAATAATAATAATAATAATAATAATATGCAGCTTCAAGTAAAGTAAAATAAAAAATAATTTCATAAATAAATAAGAGTTTTCATGGTCTGCATAATGTATTTATTGAGTATTTAAGTTGGATTTTGGTAAAATGTATTTGAGTGTGTGACTGTTGTGGTTTTACACTCACCTCACTGTCAGCACAGAGCTCTGCAAGCTGGACTCAGACACCCTCTGCTGGACACACTGTGCACTGCACCTGCATACCGCTGCATTACTGTCTGTAGAGTGTGTGTGTGTGTGTGTGTGTGTATGTGTGTGTGTGTTTTGAGGTTTTTAATGAGTGGTCCTGCTCTCCGACCCTGTGCAGGTGTGTCGGGTCAGTGTGTGACGTGTGTGTGTGTCTCCGTGTCTGCAGGGAGAAAGTCTGCAGGTGCAGTACTTCCCCCAGGAGGGGCGCATTGACCGGATGTACTTTCCGTACTACGGGAAAAAAGCGCACGTAAGTACAGGCAGACACCAACTACAGTCAGACACCGGCTACAGACAGACTCTGACTACAGTCAGACACCGGCTACAGACAGACTCCGACTACAGTCAGACACCGGCTACAGACAGACTCCGACTACAGACAGACTCCGACTACAGTCAGACACCGGCTACAGACAGACTCCGACTACAGTCAGACACCGGCTACAGACAGACTCCGACTACAGACAGACTCCGACTACAGTCAGACACCGGCTACAGACAGACTCCGACTACAGACAGACTCCGACTACAGGCAGACACTGGCTACAGACAGACTCCGACTACAGACAGACTCTGACTACAGTCAGACACCGGCTACAGACAGACTCCGACTACAGACAGACTCCGACTACAGGCAGACTGTAACCAATAGACTATATCTGTCCCATAGAAACCAATAGACTATACCTGCCCCATAGAAACCAATAGACTATACCTGTCCCATAGTAACCAATAGACTATACCTGTCCCATAGTAACCAATAGACTATACCTGTCCCATAGTAACCAATAGACTATATCTGTCCCATAGAAACCAATAGACTATACCTGTCCCATAGAAACCAATAGACTATACCTGCCCCATAGAAACCAATAGACTATACCTGTCCCATAGAAACCAATTGACTATACCTGTCCCATAGTAACCAATAGACTATACCTGTCCCATAGTAACCAATAGACTATACCTGCTCCATAGTAACCAATAGACTATATCTGTCCCATAGAAACCAATAGACTATACCTGTCCCATAGAAACCAATATACTATACCTGCCCCATAGAAACCAATAGACTATACCTGCCCCATAGAAACCAATAGACTATACCTGCCCCATAGAAACCAATAGACTATACCTGCTCCATAGAAACCAATAGACTATACCTGTCCCATAGAAACCAATAGACTATACCTGCCCCATAGAAACCAATAGACTATATCTGTCCCATAGAAACCAATAGACTATACCTGTCCCATAGAAACCAATAGACTATACCTGTCCCATAGAAACCAATAGACTATACCTGCCCCATAGAAACCAATAGACTATACCTGCTCCATAGAAACCAATAGACTATACCTGTCCCATAGAAACCAATAGACTATATCTGTCCCATAGAAACCAATAGACTATACCTGTCCAATAGAAACCAATAGACTATACCTGCTCCATAGAAACCAATTGACTATACCTGCCCCTTAGAAACCAATAGACTATACCTGTCCCATAGAAACCAATAGACTATACCTGTCCCATAGAAACCAATAGACTATACCTGTCCCATAGTAACCAATAGACTATACCTGCTCCATAGAAACCAATAGACTATACCTGTCCCATAGTAACCAATAGACTATACCTGCTCCATAGTAACCAATAGACTATACCTGTCCCATAGAAACCAATAGACTATACCTGTCCCATAGAAACCAATAGACTATACCTGTCCAATAGAAACCAATAGACTATACCTGTCCCATAGAAACCAATAGACTATACCTGTCCCATAGAAACCAATAGACTATACCTGTCCCATAGAAACCAATTGACTATACCTGCCCCATAGAAACCAATAGACTATACCTGTCCCATAGAAACCAATAGACTATACCTGTCCCATAGAAACCAATAGACTATACCTGTCCCATAGAAACCAATAGACTATACCTGTCCCATAGAAACCAATAGACTATACCTGTCCCATAGAAACCAATTGACTATACCTGCCCCATAGAAACCAATAGACTATACCTGCTCAATAGAAACTAATGAAATAATAAAACCAAAATCGGTGCTGATGTAAGATCTGACCTCTTGACCTCCCCCTTTGTGCAGGAGGGCTATGCTCAGCCCCTGGTTGCTGTGAAGCTGTTGCTGAGTAAGGAGGACTACAGTAAGGAGCTGATGGTGGAGTGCAGGGTGGAGGGGTCAAACCTGAAAAACAACGACGATCGGGATAAATTCCTCGGCCGCGTCACCTTCAGGGTGCTGGTGACCGAGTAACAGGCCGGTGTGTGTGGACACACCCACCCACACACCCACCCACACACACACACACACACACACACACACACACACAGCCAGCACTGCCGTTCTCTCTGCTAGGGCCTGACCGATACAACATTTGATCGCCAACAGAATACTGATTTTAAGGATCTGAAAATGCTGATCAATAACATCATATCATTTTATATGATCAGAATTTCAACCATTAGTTTTAGTTTAGGTTTTCAGAGCTTCTTAATGGTGACATTTTTTACTCTTTAATAAACAGAACTAAAAAATTATAATGCCTGAAATGCAGTAGTTTGACCTAATATGCCAACATGGCTAGTAGGCACCAATTACAGTGACTCGCATGATGCTAATTGGTGGCTATTGACTTGTATTGATTGTTGGCAACATTAGCATTTAGGACTGAAGTGTTGTTTTAAATTGTGTAAATATAAAACTTATATAAAATGATGTTTGGTTGTTGTTTAAAGCAGCATCACAGTGTTGAATGTGGTGGTTTTCTATAGAACATTTTAGGAGACACTATTGGTGCTTTATTGATACTGATCAATTAGTCAATCCCAATATTTTCCCAACAATATATCGGTCGGGCCCCTTTGGGTTAGGCCTCACTATCCTCCTGTGACCTTCAAAACTCTGAAAACACCTGACTTCCCATGGAGTCAGGTAGCAGCCACGATCAATCCACATCGATTAACCCGTATCCATAACTTTATCAGTCTTCTTCGAGCCACGCTCTCCGGTTTTGTCAGAGAATCTTTAAATAACAACAAAAGCACACATCAGTCAGGTCGTCCTGTCCTTCCGCTCCGGATTCAACGCTGTTCTACTTCAACATGGGACGGATTTTTGTACATAATGTGAATGAGGAAAGTCTTGGTGGTGACGATTACCCGGTGTTTGTGTGTTTTATGCGTTTGTCCCGTGCAGACTGTATACTACGTATTTAATCGACCACTGTTTTGTCTATCATAGTCCACTGTATTGTCTTAGCACTGTAAAAATCAGCTGTTTCATTGTAAAGGGGAATATCTAATGCATTTATGAGACATAAAAATGAAACTGGAACAAATATCTGTAACATAAGAGATTTCTGTAGCCTCTGCAGCGACCCAGGTCCGTGCAGATGTCTTAAGAGCCATTTAACATCTTGGAATAAAGGATATTTTAAGAAATGAGACGTCGTTTTATTCCTGCAGTGACATGATTTAACCACACGAGGCCGCCAGAACGCCAGTGCAGCCAAGGTGTCAAGAGGTCATTCACCTTGCTTATCGAGGTGAAGTTATTGAGCATAGTTCAGTGCTTTGACCGTGTGTGCTCAGGGGTGCCAATAGTACGTTGAGCCCCTGAGCAAGGCCCTGAACCCTCTCTGTAGCATGGCATTGTTCATCAAGTATGTGCTGATTGGCCTTTGCAGCGTGTCCCTAAAATGCATCTGAAACTGGCTGAAATACACTGAAAATACACTCTATTGGCACCATGCTCCCTAATGCCAGGCGTGGGCTAGAGGGGTACAAAGCCCCCCAGCACTGAGCTGTGGAGCAGCGGAAGAATTGTGTTCTCTGGAATGATGGTGGAGCTCCATCATTGGGATGATCATGGTGGTGATCATTACTAACACTGTTGTCGCTAAATTCAATCAAATCCTTACAGCAATGCTCTGCAAAGATCTAGTAGAAGGTCTTCTTCTCTGGACAGTAGAGACAGTTACTCCAACAAAAGCAGGATCAACTCTTTTTAATACACCTGTTTTCAGAAGAAATGCAGGTGTCCCAATACTTTTGTCCATAGTGTATATTGTTACATATATATACTTTATGTATGTTGATAGTAGGTGTAGACTATATTGATTAGTAGGTGCTCTGTGATATTTGCAGCTGAAGAGAGGAGTTTAGAACAGGACAGTGGCTCGAACTCCGGCCTCGGCCCTGAAAATCATGTGGAATCTGAAGATCTGTGTATCGTTAGCTCAGAAGCTTATACTCAGACAAACCCTGATCATCTATCTGTTGTTGATTCTAACCCTGGCTAATCAGTCTGAGGGAGGAGCAGCTGTACTCTCTGACCCTGCCAATAGCTATCAATAAGTCAGCGCTTTGCGTTAGCTGATTAGCCTGACAGATTTAGCCACGGCTGCGGCCTGGTCCCGCATGTGCCGTGGAGGAAGCCGCTTCGCTCAGGTGAGGACATGAAACCGGTCAGAGTGCTCCGCTGGTTGGTCAGTGCTGCGGTGCTCCTCACCACGCTTTGATAAGCAGTGGAACAGTGTAGTGGAGAGGTTGGAGAAGGCCGGCGGTGATGGCGGCGTGTCCTGCGGCTCGGCCGTGGGCTGCGGTTCAGGGGGATTACAGGTTGATTTAAGTACGCCATGATAATCCAGATTATCGTCTTATAAGATAAGTGTGGCACTCTGAAAATCAGCCCAGGGCTGTTCGGCAGCCTCTGAGGTGAAGTGCGCTTCCTTCCGCTAATGTTCTGAGCTCTTTCCACTTTCACTGGCCTTTTAAAAAACACTGCCTTTAACCTGATCAGGTTTTAATGAGTGTCTCATAAATTTATTTTTTTTCTCTTTTTTTGACTTTAGTACCTCAAGATAATTTCTTGAAAATCTTGAAAATAATCTCAATCTTGATTTTCTCAATGTTTGACTTAATATCTTAAAATAATGCAATTTCCTTTTTTGACTTAGGATTTTGAAATAATGTTATGTTCTCTTTCTTTAGTATTTTGTGTTTACCATTGAACAAATCTTGAGTTTTTTGACTCAAGATAAAAAATTATAGATAATGTCCTTTATTATTTTTTTTATTTTGCTGTGTATCTCACTTTTTGTGACTAAATACCTCAAAATAATGACATTTTCCCATTTTGTCTTTAACTTAAAATGATGGCATGTACTATTTTTCCTCTACTTAGCATCTTAAAATACAACATTTACAACATTTCCAAATATAACTTTGCATCTTAATATAACTGTAAAACTATAACTTTTTTTTTGACTAAGTACATTTCTATTTTTTGAATATAATGATCCAGTTTGTTTGATCTCAAAATAAAGTTGTTTTCCTAAAATAATTACAAAATTTATTTTGATACTTTTTGGAGAAAATATTTGGAGATTTCTTGTTAAAATGTTGAGATACTGCCTCCAGAAACAGAGAAAGAGAGGGTTGGAAAGGAATTGACTTCCATATTTACCTACAATCTTCATAAAGAGATCTGAGAGCCCACTGGACTGGATGCGTTTACAGCTTCCCTGTCTTTAGTTTGTTCCATTAAAAAAAATTGCTCTGTTAAAAATCTTAAACCGAAGCCTTTAAAAGACAGAATCATTTTATTAATTCAGATAATCCACAATCCAAGCACGTACCTGTGGGATGACTGATACTTCTAAATCAAATCTCATGTTTATGCTGTATTTACACACAAATCAAGACCCAGTTCAGTAAAATCATCACTCATGCTGATTTGATGGAGCTAAAACACAGATAATATCAGCCAGTATGGGTTTAGCTGGTCGAACAGACGTAGATAAGTGTAGGTATACAGGGCGGAGCTGGTGTAGTCTAGAGGGTATCAACACTGCCCTCGATTCCCTGGCTGGGCAAATTCACCACTATAGACAAAGAAACTCTGTGGGTAACACCGTTCTCCTGGAACAGGGTCAGATACATGATGTTAATGTAAACCTGATTGCCAATTGTCAACATTATTAAACCCAAACTGCACAATGTCTTAAATAATATAAATAACTATTTATAAATTCTTAGCATTTTGTTGGTATTTCGTAATTAGTGTCATCAGTTTTCCTCTCATGCAGGTTTGTTTGTTTGTATTTGTTATCATGTAATGCTAAAGCTACACGACATTGATATAACAACATGGCGACTGTTCTTCCTCACCTCAGAGATACAAAGGTGTGTATTTGTTCTTGGCTGGAACTGATCATTGGTACAAGCTGCCCGCTTACATGGGCGTTTAACTGCAGAGCATTTCAACACCGCCCAGAGACTCTGGTCCCACCACTTCGGCAGCACAATGGCCACAAAGGCCCAGCCGTGGCGGTAGGACATGCTGGACCATCCTTTCCATCCTACACATCAAGGGGCTCAAAGCAAGACTCTATCACTTTCCTCAGACCTGTCTATATATATATAAGTTGACCTGTACACGTACCTCATCCATAACATCTCATTTAATTATATATACATATTTATACACATACAAATTAATTAGCAGAACTAGGTGCATAATCAGAGCAGACCCGCCGACGAAACCCAGCGAGGTCACCAGAGGTCAAATGCACTTTTTTTTAATTGCAAAAATATATAGCTATTTAGGTTATATCATGTGATCGGCTCTAGCGGGGCTATGTAATCGTGTAGCGCAGTCGGTGGCTGCTGAACGAGCATGCTGAATCGCTACGCAAGTAAACCGTGATTTTTTGGCAAGGCGAGAAAATGCTTGGAAACGATGCGTCCACATCTCACGTTTCCAACCATTTGAGCCTTCTTGCCGACGTTGCGCCCCAGCGAGCTCAGAAACGCTCTAGTTTATGATATTCGTACACACGTGGTTCGTTAAGGAGACCCGTGGTTGTAAACTAACCTTCTAAAGTCTTCGCGATTGGTAGCTTCGCTTGCACGCCCTCTGCTGGAGAGGCTGTTCTACCACCTACTTCACAAAAATAACAAAGCCTGGAGGGAGAGTAGGAGTGACAGGAAGGACATGCAAACTTTCTCGCTCGGCCCAAAGCTCAGTCCAACGAAGTGAGAAGGAATGTGTCCAAACACACAACGTCCGAAAGTCTGAAGAAGAAAAATGAAAAGAAACACTCCTGTCCCTACGATGGGCCGACTCGCCGTTGTCCCCTCTGGCGGTGTTCCTCTGGTCTTCAGAGTGGAGCATGGATTGACTTGTTTTGGTTGTGTGCTTGTTAGCATTTGTACAGCGTGGACGTCTGGACCGCCCTGTTACAGGACCGTGCAGGTGCCTGACTTTTTCTCGTCATCCAGGCCGGCTGAGGACTCTTTCCGGTTCGGGTCGTTGAGCTCGTCGAAGAGTCCCGTTTCGATCATCTCTTGTTGCCAGGGGATGGGCACGGCTCCTGTGTTGAACTCTTTGAAGAACTTGTCGTCCTTCGCGTCAAACTCGATCCCCTTGACGTCAGAGAACTCTGCGATGTCGCCGGTGTCCTTGGCGTAGACCACGTTGGGCTTGGGCACCCATGGAGGGTTGATGAGGCTGGCCTCCAGACGGGGGAAGTTGATGGACTTGAACCACTCGTGCTTCCTGGGGTCATCACCCCTGTGGAGAACAACCATGAATCAGTGATGGAATTGTACACCTTTAAATGGGTTCTTCTATGGTGGTTCTTTGAGATGTAGAACCATGACAAATGGTTCTCTAGGATGGAAACTCTCTAATAGCAAACTGTTAATAAGGGGTTCTATATAGCACCAAATGAATTTGACTATTCCACTATAATTGCACGATATGGACAAAAGTATTGGGACACCTGCTCATTTATTGTTTCAAGGGTATTAAAAAGAGCTGATCCTGCAATCCAGCAAGGGTTCTTCAGTAAAGGTATCTGGTTCTCTAAAGAACCTTTCAGAAATGGTTCTATGAAGAACTAAGGAATGATATTCTGAGGTGTGTTAATCAAAGATTACATGAATCTTCGAATATCCAGGAACTCTTGAGTGGTCTACAGTGTGGAGGACAGTGAGTTTCAGTCTGGAGGCTGAGAGGGAGGGAGGAGCTTACTTGCAGCCCAGGCGTTCATCTATCTTCTTCTTGAGGAACTGCTGGATGATGTCTTTGGTGGCGGCATCAAAGTTCTTGTGCTCAAATTTGGGCTCTTCGTTGATGATGCGTCTCTGAACCTCCTCCTTCTCCACCTTCTCCTTCTTGGCATCAGGACCTTTAAAGGGGGTGTATCCGGCCACCATCTCAAAAATACTGACCCCCAGAGCCCACCAGTCCACTGACGTCCGGTATGGGGTATCAGTCAGGATCTCAGGAGCCATGTAAGCTCCAGTACCAGCCTGAGAATAGAAGAGAGAGAGAGATAAATTTTCCAAACAAGTGTCAGATTTCAATCAAACAAAATACATTTTTAAATAATTTGAAGTTTCAAGCTGCTCTTCTTTTTTATGTTTAACACAGTTCTAAAAAGGAAGGGTTAGGGTTAGGGTAAGATGTGACCTTTTTAAAGATTTCTTACTAATAAATACATTCTAAACTCATTTAATTACTAAAAACTGCACACCAAAACATATCACCATTTAGGAACCTTTATTTTTAAGACTGTAGTTGATTCAAGAACCTTTACATAAAATAAAAAAAAAAAACACATAATATATAATAAAAATGTCTGTCTTAGAACCCTGCACCATACTATACTTTGTTTGGTACACAATCACATTTACCTGCAGTTAAAGTTACAGCTCTTTATTGTGAAAGTGTGAAAATTCATTCAGCTGATGTTTTTTTTAAAGAATATGATTAAAATGACTGAATTAAAAGGCTCTTGACTGAACTATAATTGGCACCACTACTAGAACAGTAGAGGAAAACGATGTATGTATTGTATGCCTGTGCACCCCAGTTATTTTGTTTTGTTTTTCTAAGCTTTTATTATATATAAAACCAACAAATAATATATAATAAACATGTTTGCCTAAGAACCCTGCACCAAAATATTGTACACAATCACATTTATTTGCAGTTAAAGTTACAGCTCCTTATTGTGAGATTTACAGAGATAATTCAATTCTTACTTTTAAAACCTTTCAGTTGATGTTTTTTTTTTATGAATATGATTAAAATGACTGAATTAAAAGGTTCCTGACTGAACTATGATTGGGACCTCTCCAGTGGAAGTATAGATAAACAATGAATTTCTGACTCACTGCAGTTAAGGAGTGACTCACTTGTAAAGGAGTGTCCTGACTATGATGAACAGTAGAACATCTAACAAACATCTCACATAGACGGAAATTTACCAACAACAGACCAACTCTTAAAACGCTCACTTCCACATCATTAAGAACATTTCTGTACAAAACAACAACAGGAACCTTAAGATACACTTTTTGAAAACGTAGACTATGGCTGTGACCAAAGTGGCTCCCCATTTACGTTTTGGGGAACTAGTATGTCTGAGTATGTCGGCCATGGTCATTTTGAGGGTACTGCAATTGCCCACAATGCACTCATACTTTGTAGTAAACATCGTATCTCAGTATATCAGCTGAATGTGGACCGGAATACAGTATGAGGTCCTAAAGCAGAGCTGATGAAGTTTGCTCATATAGCTCAGAGAGTGATGAGAGGCTAGTGCGTGTAAGTGTGAGGACGTGTCCAAATCCACTTGTTTTTAGCACTACGTAGTGAACTAAATAGTCTCTCCCTAGACTGCGCAATACTAACAAGGGAGTAGGGATCCATTTTGGTCACAGCCTATAACTCCCGAATCCGCTCTGCGCTGTACGTGCCCATACTTCCGTACCTGACTGGATGGAGGATATACAGAGGTTATACAGTACGTTATTTAAATGATGTGCTGGTACTTCATACTGAAAGGTTCTGCATCTACAATAAAGGTTCCTAAAGGGTTCTTGGCTTTGATGCACTGTTCAATACACAAATTATTGAACTGGTAGAGAACCTTTGGTTCTTTAAACCTTGACCTTTAATTCTAATCCTGATTAAAACAGAGGTTCCCACATGGTTCTGGGGTTTAACCATTCAGTTCTAAAAAAGCCTTTAACTGGTATACACCTTTATTCTCCACACGTCGTTCACTGAAGCAATGGTTCTATTAAATGATGACAATAAAAAATCATCAGTCAGTCTTCTTTATGATGGAGAAAGTGCTGTATAAGGTTCTTTAAAGAACCGTTTATAAATAATGCACTGGCTGTACAATGACCATCGGCCAAAGTGTATTTCTAATTCTAATGGTTCTAATTAGGCCTTGACAGTTTCCACTACTGTTACAAGTAAAATAACCATTTCTGCTAAGATTATATAATCTTTACATTATATGTTGGGTCTTTGGAAAGGTTCCTCACACTCAAACATCTCAATTACAAAGCAAACTGTTCAGACCATCTATTGAAAGCTTCACCGGTCTCACCAGAAGCCCTTTCGGGGCCTTTATTATCAGATTATTGTTTAATTTTAAATGTATTATTATATATATGAGGTTTATTTTGCAGGTTTAAAGGTCTGAGTTCTTACTAAATACAGTTAAAACAATCTCAGTGGATGAGAGGAGGAGTTTATTTCAGCACACTTTGCTAAAATGGTCCAGCCTTTTTACAGTAGGGCTCTTTATGTAAGCGCTGGCCTGGCCGTTGCTCCTAGCTGACCTCTCCTGAGAGCCAGGGCGAAGAGGCTTAATTGTAATCCTCTACTATCTGTCAAGAGTCATGTGCGGATCCACAGTGATGAAGTGCACCGCCTAACATTACATAAAAAACTGCCTACACACCAACTGGGTGCTTGCATATGACCTCTTACCTGGAATAATTCATCAACAGTTCTGAAGCTAAGTGAGTATATAGGTTACACTCATATGGAAAAGAAAAAT